>NC_046305.1:17015186-17315186 GCF_004115265.2 Rhinolophus ferrumequinum
ATTTTAAATTAATGTCAATGGCAGCCTCAAAGAAAAAAGAAGTCGCAAAAAAAGTACCATGTAGCCTGAAACAGGAAAGTGGAAGGGTGGGGCTGTTACAGCTATTTATTTTGGTGATAGGTATAGGTGCATTAATTTAATCATTCAATAGATTTTGAGACACTAAGGCCTGAGGTCCTCAAGAAGCTCAGTTGTGTGTGTGTGTGTGTGTGTGTGTGTGTGTGTGTGTGTGTGTGTGTGTGTTGGGGGTGGAAATTGGCAGGGGCAGGGATTCTCTGAGGAGTAAAATGCAATAAATGAGACTTTGGCTTACACAGGGTTATTAGAGGACATAGATGAATCAACTTACTAGATGTCTTCCAGGTGAAAAGGACATCTAAATGGAGACTAAAAAGGCAAGAATTACTAACCATATTCCTTTGAATCCTCTCTGTCCAACACTTCCTTTACCACAACCAGTTGCCTCCTTGAATCTCTGTCCACTTAACCAGTTGGGAGGCAAGTAAGAAAGATCTTTACCAGCTCTGGGAAGGGAAACATGCACAAGGAAATGTGGAATTGAGAAAGGAACTAGAGGAGGTTTAGAACCGCCAGCATAGATGGATAGGCGGAGAGTGGAAAGACCTGAGGCTGTAATGTAAACACACGCCAGAACACAAAGGCCTTTATATTCTATACTGAGATTTTGGACATTATCCTGAGGACAAAGGGGCATGGCTCTTCACAGAGAATCTTTGATTTCAGTGTGTAAATCTTTAGTAGTTTGCAGTTTTGTTTTTGGACCCTCTGTCAGAGCAACTTCCTTCTGATTATGCTGCCCCAAAGATAACAGAGATCATCACACCTTGCTGGGCCCCACGGAAAGCTCTGAGGATTCGACCATATGTTCAAAGATGGAGAGCAAAGGAGACTGCCCTGGGGAAGACTCTTCTGCTTAGAACACTAACCCTCAAAGACTCTGGCCCCGGGCTTCTTTCCCTGAATGTATTAGAAACTGGCTTTGCCTCTGAATCCAAGGATTTATGACAAGTAAATATCCTCCCTATCCTCACAAAAATAAGGGTGATTAATACTTATAAAAATGTAATGAGATTCCCGGTTTCCGTTTCCACATGTAAGAAGCTTGGAAGTCACCACTCCATCCTACCAACAAGTAAAAAGCTAAACAGAATGAAAAGTCAGCAACTCTATTTGGATCCATAAGAGAAGTGAGACCACAGGGCAATCCTCTACCTCCAAAATTGGAGAGACCAACAGGTGAATACAGAAAACCACAACTTACCAAAACAGAACTCTATGAGAACTCCACGGGAACCAGTACCTGGGTAGGAAAACCTGAACTGCAATGGAGGCGTCTGAACAAGGCCTGCCCTTGGGGGTAACTAGATAACCAAGAACAGTGGGGCAACTACAAAAAGATAAAACATACTTGTAATGGAAATACAGGAAAGTGAAGAGAGAGAGAAAGGAACAGAAGAAATATTTGAAATAATAATAATTGAGAATTACCCCAAATGAATGTTAGACACCAAACTGTAGATTCAGGAAGTTCAGAGAACACCAAGCAGGAAAAACGCCAAAAACCATTACACCTATGCATATTGTATATATTTTTTTTTAATCCTGAAAGAGCTGGGAGTAGGGGAGGGAAATCTTACCTATGGATCAACAAAGGTAAGAATTATATCTGACTTCTCAGAAACGATGCAAACAAGAGAGTGGAGTGAAAGTGCTTCGAAGTGTTGAGAGGAAAAAGATGTAATGCATTGTGGAATGGTATGATTTAAACTGCTTACCCTAATATTTTGAGGTTTCCAAAATGGTGAAGTTCAGGATCACTTTTAAGTGACCAAGCTGAAAAGCGTAGCACTACTCCCAGTTTGCAGCAAGGAGATTTTCCACTCAGTCTCTTTTTACCAGTTGCCACAGGCACTTCATAAAATTACTCACCAGAGATGAGAGTGTTCTTAAATTTTATCTCAAGGACATGCTCTACTTCACTGAAAGAAAAATCAATTTAAATTTTACCAGTTTTGTAAGCTTTCTGTATTAGTCAGGCTATGCTAACTGCTAACTGCTGTTTTAAAAAAGAAAACAAACAAGAAAACCGGACAACGTCCCAAACTCCGTAATACGATTGAAGTTTGCTTCTTGTTCCTGGCACAGTCTAATGCAGGGAATAGGAGAGTGGGCTTCCGATTCATAATTCAGGAATCCAGGATTCCTTCGTGTGGTGGCTCGCCGTCATCTAGGGCCTTGGAGTCCTCCACTTTGAGCCAAATGAAACAGGTATACACCATTTCTGCCGTGAGCCGTTACAGTCACACGGTCCCACCCAATTGTAAAGGATGTGGCTATGTGACCGGTTTCCTTTCCTTAATTCCCACGTGGAGACTTGAATGAACTGGCCCCACATTTCTGATTTTTTTCCAGTAATGTTTTTGTGACAGTTGTTGCAATGGTCTTTCCTTCCCTTCATTTGTGTATTACCTGGACGTTGTCATGACTTTTACATTCATATCATAAACATTTTAATATATTTGCTTTTTCATAAACTATTATACTCTTCATATTAATTTAATATGGAGTGGTGAAAAGGAGTGGTGTTTACAGAACCTATTTGAATGTATCTCCTATGTCTTCTTATTTCTTAACAGAATTTATATTATTGAAGCATTTGAATCACATACTACTTTATAGGGACATTTATGTGACTCAAAAGACTACTGTTATAGTTAAGCCATAAATGTAGCTTTAAATGTTCTAGCAACCAGTAGGCATAGTTAAGTATTATTTGATCATATATGGATCCTAATTATTTATCATCATAATTATTTCATAAACTATTTTAGAAGGCTATGGAGAATGAAGGAGAGAACCAGTGAGTTATCAGGAGTCACTGAACACAAAAAAATCCTTTTTCTACTTCTTGTGAAATTATCACAAAAGTTCATAAACTTATACAAATGCTGTATGTACAGATTATATTTTTTTGTGAAAAAACATTGAAGGAGTAGAGCTTCACATCAAGGTTTGACCCAGGTCGATGATGGAGGTGTTGGGATTTAGGGAATAGAAAGAATCTAGATGAGATTCTGTGACAAAATTGTTCAATGTACCAGTGAACTCTTCTGACTCCAAACTACATCTTTCCTTCTGTACATTAAACTCATTTTCTATTGGAAAATTCATACTTTTCCATACGATAATCCATTGTCTCTAAAGGCAGTCTTTTTACCATGGAATTTGGCACCACATCAGGTAACTCTTAAACTCATGTAATAAAAACAAGAGTGATAATGAAAGATAACTTCCATTGAGTGTTCACTGTGCAGCTAGTATATTCTAAATACTTTATGTGCATTAACCTGGGTGGATCACTACAACATCCTTCTAAAATAAGTATTATTGGCACAGAAATGTTAAATAATTCACCAAGTTTACACAGGTGGTGATTAGCAGAACCTAGATTTGATATACTTTATTATAGAAATTTTCATATAATTTTCTTCCTATCCATGGGGCAGTTTTCAACAGCTTTTCAAAGTTTATAATAGATTTCCAATTAAATTATGAGTTCATATTTCCCTGTCAGTTCACAGTTTAACCAAATACATTTTTAAAGCTTATGTGGAATAAAACAAAAACTATCTATCTTACCTCATCTATGTGTTATCCTTTTGTTTATTCTAATTTTGCTAAATATGCTCACATATTAGATACCATGTAGTATACTCAAATTTATATAAATTTACAAAGTGTTCTATTATATATGGATTTGCCTCCAAACTTGACCTTCCTGCACCGTACTTTATGATTATATAAGTTAACAGCCCTAATAGTCAGAAACCTACTCAGGTCTGCTTCTCACTCCAAGCTTACTGAATTGGTCAGAATCTCTATGTGGTTCCTTTTCCCAAAGTTTAAAATCAAGATGTGAAGCCTGGCTTACAAAATTCACTCAGACAAAGTAGCTATGATAAAGGTTGCCATTGCAAGTACAGTTATGCGTTTCCATGCTTTTTAAAAAAATTGGTTTTCTCTTCTTTAATTAGACATTTGTTAATATCTAAGAAAATATACAAGTTGAAAATCTAGGTGACATATGAGAAAGAAAATATTCTCATTCTGACTTGAGGCAGAGGTTTATGATCTAATGTGATTGTTCCTTCTGAGAAGAAATTCAAATTCTACTTGATAGATTTTAATGCGCTTAAGAGACCCTTCTGTGAACCCCACCCCTTGTGTCTCAGCCCTGGGAGGAACCTAATAACCCTTAACTTTTAGACCCTCAAAGGGTCTCATGATCTTAGATTACACTACTTTATTTTCTTGTCTAATCTAACAATAAGAGTTTAACGTCTCTACCTTCCTAGTAAATATCTCTACCAGGAGATAAATCATTCAATTGGTTTTCTTAGAGAACTTTTCGCTTGCAGAAAGCTTGAGATAAAGTTTTGACTCCTCATAATGATGTTTTTTGTCTGAGAAATCGCTTTAGGGATATTTTTAATGAGACATTGTGATTTTTATTAAAATTCAAATTCAACTGAGAGAGGGAAAATTTAAATCTTTATCAGCTTCATTGTTCAGTTTACTCATTTATTTTTGAAAGGCTAGCTTTTGATGGGATGGCTTGAATTGGCGTGCATAGCCTCAGGACATTGATGCCTGAAGGGAGGAGATGGGGTCTCTAAAGGGGAGAAAGTATTAGCTTCAAAAGTCAGCATACTTAAAAAGCCAAGACAGACCCAGGACACCATATGATGTGAGGTAGAGAACAGTTCCTCTCCAGCTCTGTGGCTGTAAATCCTAAAAGCTAAGGGTGAGGTAGTATACAGTTATGCTTTGCTTTATGACAGGGATACGTCCAGAGAAATAAGTCTTCTCCATAGAAGAAGCCCTTG
Source organism: Rhinolophus ferrumequinum (assembly GCF_004115265.2). Lineage (NCBI taxonomy): Eukaryota > Metazoa > Chordata > Mammalia > Chiroptera > Rhinolophidae > Rhinolophus > Rhinolophus ferrumequinum. Next base: position 17,020,094 of record NC_046305.1, read on the forward strand.
CATGAACCTCAATGGAATAGTCTGCTACACACCTACAAGCCTATACGGCACGGCACGTTACTGTACTGAATACTGTAGCCAATCGTAACACAATGGTACGTATTTGTGTATCAAAACATAAAAATGGTATAGTAAAAAACGGCATAAAAGATGAAAAATGGTGCATCTGTACAGGGCACCTCCCATGAATGGAGCTTGCAGGACTGGAAGTTTCCCTGGGTAAGTCAGTGATTGGAGAGTGAATGTGAAGGCCTAGGACATTACGTTATTGTAGACTTCATAAACACTGTACACTTAGGCTACTCTAAATTTTATTTTAAATATTTTTTCTTCAATATGTTGTGCTACAACGTTACGATGGTTGTCACTAGGCCATAGGAATTTTTCAACTCCATTCTAATCTTATGGGACCACTGTTGTATATGAGGTCCATTGTTGACCGAAGCATCCTTATGTGGTGTGTGACTGTATCGTCTCCGCACTCTCTAGAAGATTACTTCTATTACTCTACTTAATTTTTGAAAAAAAACCAAAAACATAAATTTCCCTATGCATCATGTATTTGCTAACTCCCAGTGGACTAGACAGGAACTGACTAAGAAGAATGATTTAACTCTAACATCTCTCTGAATGACTGGAATAGAGTTGTCCAACTTGACATAAACTATAAAAATTTGTATTTTTGAAAATATGTAGATTTTTTTTAAATACACGAAAACCCATCAATGGTATAAAAATTTACTAAGTAAAACATGATCCTTTGAGGCACTGTTCAATCAAATAGCCTTGCCTCAAAAATTATAAATTAAAAAAAAAAAAAAAAGCACCGCGCCTAACTTTCTAATTCTCCGAACACAGCCATTCTGTCTGTTGAAAAAGTCTCAGTGGTATTTCCAGAGGTGTCTGGTCAAACGTCCACCAGATGGCGCTCCACCTAGTCAGGCCTCCGTGTGTCCTCACCTCCATTCCTTGCTTAGCTCTGTTCCAGTCCTATGCCGAGTTGCTACCAGAGCAAAAATGTTCATTCACTATTGTTGTTCCTGGACAATCAGCGGGGCTGGGTTGTCCCCCACCTCCAACCTGCCACCCTGGAGAGCAATTACCTTCTCAGATCCAAGTCTCAGAATGGTGACTCATTCTTTCCTTCCTTAAACTCTGATCATTACTTTTTAATATATTCTACAATTCCTGAGGGTGCTTTCTCACTAATACTAGCAGTTCTGGAATTGGCTGCTTTTAGGCAAAACATACTTTTTCCTGAGATTTTTCTGAAATTTCTCTTAGGATTCCCGTCATATAACCTTTATACTTTCATAAGATTCAGTCAATAACCCCATGTATGCTGGTCAATCTGTCGGACTCTTAAGGCGAGCCCATTAGCGGTCACAGAAATCTCAGTAACAGCTGCAAAAAATTAGCATTAGCAGCTTCTAAAAGAAATCTTTTGAAGTGAATGATTTGGTGCATTGCCAATGGCAAGAAGCCTAGAGCAGTGAATAGGTCACCCCATTGAGTCTTTGATTCACAGGTTTGTTTCCTGTAAGAAGCTTTAAAATTTTAGAGTTGAACTTTTCTTGATGCAATGAAGAAAAAGAATGTTCAGGTGAAATTCCAAGAGCAAAGGGAGAGGAACAGTGGCTCAAACCAGAAGATATAAAGTGATTTATTACCCAAAAGTTGCTGTCATTTGTTGACCAGTTTCCTATTCTCCCTTCAGTGAGTCACTCAGGCTGTCAGACTTCATTCCGGTTTATACCAGTGCATCACTTACAAGAATCACCATCAAGAAAGAAGGAATTGGCTATAATCCATGAATAACAGCCACCCTTACCTTTTCCCTCTTATAGTTAAAAATTTTCCCTTGCTGTTAGAATTGTTTCCCTTATATCGTGATTAACTATTGTCCTGTTCAATGATGAAATAAACTATAAACAAAAAACCATGCTCTTATCTCTCCTTAGATGCCTCAACCCAGGAATTGCCACCTGGGACAAACCAAGAATCAGCCCAGCCAGGACTCTGTCTGACGGAGGCTCAGGAAAGATGGCAGGGATCTGCCCTGCTGCCCTCACGTTAGTCTCCCAGGTCTGGGAGATGTTCCCTCAAACACTTTGATAACCTCTAATTATTCCATAATTTATTTGGAGCTATTCATGCTTTCAAGCCCCGACCCCTCCTCATGACTATAAACCTCTGAAAGCAGCTCTGATGAGGACATGACTTTTCCTAACATTTTACATATTAGATGTTATCTAATTATTCGGTTTCCTTAGAGGTAAAGTATTAGAGTAATCCATATGTAGCTTCCGGTTTTGCCCCGTGCCAACCATAACTCTCTGTCATATATGAATCTACTTAACAAATCCATTGATATCAAAAGCTTTTGTGGACATTGTGGGATTTATTAAGGATTGTATAAGGAGCAGGAAAGGAGGAGTTACATTGCACACCCCACAGCATAGGACTTAATAAATCTCCAATAATCAGTTGCTGTTTATCTAAATTCCCCCTTCAGCCCCACTACATCCCATTGGACAACTCTTCCTCTCTCCCTCTTCCCTCCCACCCTGCATTCCTTCTCTTTCTTTATTTATGCAGAGCACCTGAGAGCTGGCCAGCTTTTAGTTTGCTAAGGACTTCTTTAAAATAACTGACCATTGCAGTGTACATCTGCAGCTGAATAATAATGAATATCAACTATAATTTAACATATATGTATAGTCACAGGATGTGGAGTACAGCATAGGGAATAGAGTCAGTGGAATTGTAACAACTATATACGATGTCAGAGGGGTAGTAGATTGGGGGAAGGAGGTTATCACTTTGTGAGGGGTATAAATGTCTAACTATTACATTGTTTTGTACACCTGAAACTAATAAATAAAAAGAAAAGCAGATAGGCCTGGGTGTAATGCAGACCATCACTTCCCAATTATGTGACTTTGGGTACTAAATGTATATGCCACTTGTCAAATTGTGATAATAATAGTCAATAAAATAAAGAGTTACAGTCTTCCTTTTTCACAAACATTATTTGAGGGGTTTTCCATATTATTAAACATATTAGAAAATTTAAAACTATGTATCTTATTTCAACAAACCAGGCTGTCTCGGGAAGGCAAGATGGAGGTGCAAAATGAGCTGTTGCTTAAAAAAGGAATTTTTCCAGATTATTACATTACACAGTACATAGTTCCTTTACTTAACCACATTAAACTAATTTTTAGATCCAAAAACAGAGCCATAAAATTGTTCACTTCGTTTCTCAAAAGTTTTAAACAATCCCAATTTTAGTTTTCCTGGCATTCATATAAATGATTCTGCTTTCCCCCCTCTGGCATCCTACCTGCCTTCTACCACATGCAAGATAGATGGTCCTATGCAAAACTGTCATCCATTTACATCAAGACTTATCTTTTTTGGCCGTTCATCTCTTCCCTCCACATTCCACAGCCCTCTTCTACAAGAAGCACGGAAGAGATAAAGGGTGGCAGGGAAAAAAATTAGTTTTTGGCTGCATGCTTCAACTTTAACCTTCTGTGTTTATCTGCTAACTTTCATATTTAGCAATGTGTTTTAAGATAAGAAAAAAAAAAGGAACCAAAGCAGATAGCTGTTTCTGTTTTCAGTGTAATAGAGAAGTGATTATAACTTTCCTGAGCTCTGGAAGGTTCCTTCAGAAATCATGCTGTTTCCCAGCATGGTTCCTTATCTTACTGGGTTTTTACAACCTGCTTTCCAAGGCCAGAGATCACATCCATCAATTAAGTCTCATTTCTACAAATGCGTGCTGTCAAATGGAAAAATAAACAAGGATTGTTTTCCATTACTGGATGGCAGAAAAAAGAATTTTTAAAATACCTGTGACAATTTTACAGTTTTATTACATTCAACTTGATATTTTATCAAACACTTCTTACCTGCAAGTGCTTTGCTATGTGCTAGGGATATAAATGTACTTGTATATGAGACAGTTTTCTTGTCTTTGATGAACTTATACTCTAAATGGCAAGATAATTTAACAATAGTTATAATAAATCATAAAGATTTTCCCACTCTTAATAATTTACTTTAAAGGTAAAGTTCAATACAAACTATATGAAAACAGGGGTTTATTAAACCATTAATCATAAGCAAAAGAACTGGAAGAAACTTGTATAGAGGTCAATAATAGAGTATTGTTAAAGAAATATTGAAATAAATATAGTTATTCAAAATAATAATTGTGAAGACAAAAGAGAAAGATTAACCCTAAGGCTTTACCATTGATATTTACTAAATTCAATTTCACTATGAAGGCATGCTCAATCCTAAGAATCATGGTATTTAGAGTCAAGGGCGTTATAGAAATTAGGACAAAGAGAGGCTATTTCTTTTAAACAAACTAGAATTGTACACTGGCCACTAGGAGGAGACTTCATAATATATTACAAAAAGTTTTGAGGGGACAATTAATTATTGGCTGCATGATAGAAATTTTTTCTTTAGGACTCAAAGTTTAAATTTATGCAGCTGGAGCTTGGACTGCTTCTATGGCTGCCTCTTTGAACCTCCAAAATACAAAAAGTGCAAGTTACCAACATTTTCTATGTAGAGCCCCCAGGTTTTCTTTAATAGAAGAAAAAAGCTATATGTATGCTTTTATTGCAAAACAGCCAAAAAATATTCTTACAATAGAGAAATAGTTTAATGGAATTAAAATATGATATCTCAACTACATGGAGTATTATATAAAAAATATAAGAATTACCATGACAATTATGAAAAACCATAAACATGTTTGCTAGTTTAATAAGTAAAAAATTAAAAATATAAATTATTATTGATCTTGAATATATAAAATTTTAATTGCATAGGGACCAAATCTGCAAGAGAATATGTAAGAATGTAAATAGTTTTGTTAGGGTGGTAAAATTATAAGTGAATGCTTTTCTTTTATCAATTAAAATCTTCTTACAGTTAAATACAAAAGAAAATTAAAAGCTTTGAGTTACTTGTTATATTCTGCTGAATTCATAAGGACAGCCCATCTATGAAGGAGGAAGACACATCTGTTTTTCAAACTGGAAAATTTTTTAAAGATCTGAAGTAATTTGATGTTGGAATTTGGGATATAATATTAAAAGAAATCTACTTATAAATGTAGGCTTGGAATCCTGTCTCTTCCATTTTCATAGGAAAAGCTGCTGAAATTCTGATGCTCAGTTTCCTTGTGTAAAGAGAATAATAATAATAATAATAATAATAATAATAATAATAATCCTATTTTGCTGTTTTGTCTTATTTTGATTTTATTTATGCTTGTTTTGCTTTAATGATAATTAAGTGCCTGGTACCTACTTGGTACTCAATAAATGTGGATGGTTGGTGGGAGTGTTGTCCATAGCCTGATAGGACTGTGGGGACCCTGACTGTGACCTTGACTTTTCCTTCCTAAAGGGCATAGCTCCTCACTAAACTACTTCAAGGAGGACTTGGGGTACCAAAACAATTTGGCTTCCCTTAATGCCCTTTTGTGGAAAGAGCAGAGTACAAATAAAAGGATAAATAAATAATCATTTGTTTCATCTACCTGCTCATCCCTTCTTTCTTGAGCCCTAATGGACACACACAAAGAACCCAGAGCCTCGGAAATACCAAGGCCCTCCTTCCCAGTCCAATGGAGAGGCAGAACAGTGCTAATATTAGCAGTGACCTTTATTTATCAATGTGTTCAGCCAACATCTGTTGAGCCCCCAAAGATGTAAAGATCCTCTGATGTCTAGTGTCTTAAAAGATTAGTAAAAAGGATCAAGAGAGGGGGAAATGTTGAGTTCTAATGTAAACTTCTGTGTGGGTTTTCTCTATCAAGCTTAATGAAAGCTTCAATGAGTCCTGCCTCCTAATCCTTTTGACAGAAATTAGCTAACATTGCAGGGAAAGGGATCTTACAGGGATTATTATGAAGTGTTGTACAATCAGCTTTGGAATGACTCAATGAACTAGCCTCAAATTGTCTCTTGGGAGACATCCCTCCTGGCCCACCTATCTGTGGCCTTTCAACCACACCCAAACTTTGCTCCCTTTCTGAATTTCCCAATTCTCAAGTATTTGTCAAATAGAGGTGTTATATCACCACAATTCACTTTCACTCACTTAAAGAGTTATGTGGCAATTACTCTTGTTGGCTACTGGAAAATAAATTTGTAATAATTTTGTCTGAGCTGTTACATAGTACGCTTCCTTGGCTTCTGGAATTCAAGTGATGTAAACCAAGATGATCACAAAGCTTACTGATAAAAGCTAGAAAACAGAGATACGATGGCAAAGTGGCCATTAGGAGAAAGACGGTAAATTTAAGTTGAATTCAACAAGCATATATAAAGCAGTAATCAGATACAAGAAGAAACTGCAAAATGAGCATGATGTAATCATGCTGGAAACTTGAAGAGTCTTAACCTAGTGACCTAGTGGGAAAGATGGATATTGATAAGTGTAAAATGCCATTTTAGAAGTACAAATAAAGTTATGTAGGAGCACAAAGATAGTAGTTATTCATCCTGGACATTATAGCATGGTATTGGTTAAAATTGTGGGCCTGGGCTAAAATACTAACTTTACCATTTACAAGCTTTCCAGTTTTGTGATCTTGAGCAAGTTACTTGAGTAAGTTTCTTTGCCTCAGCTTTCTCAAAGGTAAAATTAGTTTAATAATAGTTATCTCATAAGACCACTGTGAGGTTCAATAAATTCTGCACATGTGCCTAGTAACAGAGTCAATGCTCAACTCATTTCCTATTATTATTAGGTTACTAAAATGGTCCTACAGGCAAAGCCTATGTTAGGATGATTATGAAGTCATTTTTTTAATCTTCCATAGTCTAGTTCCATTCAGGAAGAAGAAGCCAGATTATCAAGAGCTAAAGAACAGACAAGTAAGAAGAATGAGAAAGAGGAGATGTATCATCTTCCTACTATCGTCACTTCTATCTTCTGCCCTTGTTCCTAGCCATAGGAGCCTTCAGACTCCAGATGACATGTAATTCTTCTGTGAAGAATTCCTCAGGAAGAGTTGGCACTTCCTCATCCAAGTTTCCATAGTAGTTTGTGTAAGTCTAGGATCATAGTCATAAACCCAATCATAGTACCTATCATCTATCGATTACCTGCCACGAAGGTTCAATATAATTCTCTTATCTTCAGTGCATCTCTGCAGTGCCTAAGGGGGACTATTGCTCCAACTTCGCAGAGAAGGAAGCCGAGGACTAGGTGAATCAAGAGAAGTGTATGAATCCACCAAGTAGAATATTTGGAGGCTGAGATTTGAACAGTGGTCTGCCTAAGGCCAAAGTCCAATTCTAGCTATTTACCACATAGCGTTCTTCTTTTCACACATGATTTAAACTACTGATTTAAATGTCTGGTTCTTTGAGACTCTTGGGTCAAGATGGCAGAGTAGGTAAACACTGTGCTTAACTTCTCTCAAGACCACACCAAAATTATAACTAAACTACAAAACAACCATCATTGAAAATCACCTGAAATCTTGTGAACCAAAGCTCTACAACTTAGGACATACAGAAGAAGCCACCTTGAGATTGGTAGGAGGGGTAGAGACACAGAACGAGCTGCTCCCATACACATATGACCATTAAAAATCGTAAAGGATATCTCGGCTGCAGAGGTCCCCTGAAAGGAGCAAGGGGTCCCAGTAACACACCAGGCTCCCCAGCCCAGTATTCCAGTGCCAGGGAGAGAAGTCCCCATAATTTCTGGTTGTGAAAAACAGCAGAGATTATGGCTGAATAAGAGAGTGTGGCTGGAGTCCCACATGCTCCTGTTAAAGGGAATGCACAAGAACTTACTCAATGTCAGAATCACTGACTCTGAGCTCCAGCACTGGCGCAGCAGCTGGAGAGGCAACAGGGACATATGGGGAGGGACAGGGAGAAGTGAGTTGTCTGGCTTCAGGACAGACTGGAGGAGCAGCTTTCTCCCAGATGAAGTAGCCGGTGGAAGCCATTGTTTCTTTGTTGAGCCCTTCCTCTCCCTGTGTGCAAATGCAGGTGGCTGCCATATCTGAGTCTCCAACAAGTTGGCTGACACCATTTGTTTACCACGCCCTGGTGATTCTGAGACCCTGCCCCAACCAACTTTGAGGAACACCCAAGCTGCTTCCAGTGGCTTTTTTGTACAAACCACCTGTCTTGGCTCATGCTGCAGACTTTCCTAGAGTCTCTCAAAAGTTTGCAGAACCCAGTGAAGCAGCATTTGGCTTGAACATGTCCCACAACTCTGGCTGAGTCGCCCTAAGTCTGGCACTAGTGGCAGCCAGCCTTGGTTCCTGGCTTAGCCCCTCGAGGCACTTCCAAGTACAGTGCAGGCAGTGGCCATCTGTGGATTGCTTTGTGGCTCCTGCTAGGTGTTCCCCCATGGAGCATGATCTGTGGCTGAACTTGACCTGCAATGGCACCCCTCCCAGGTGGCACTGGGACTGATGCATCCAGTGGCCAGCTACAAAATGAGGTGGAGCATCACCCAGCTGCCTCCAAGGATGACACACCCAAGGGGCAGATTGGGCAGGCACCAGAGCCCTGCTGCGGCAGATCCTGGTCTGTAGGATCTGCCCCTATACCACAACTTTTCCACTGTATTGACAGCCAGTCCTCAAAACCAGTGAGCTGGAGGGTCAGTCCCTCCCATTGATATGCAAATAGCAACCAAAGGTCAACTATAGAAGAGGGCACACACAATCCACACAAGGAACACAACTGGAGTGCACAGCTCAGGTAACCAGGATAACTGCTCCACTGAGCCCCACAGCACACCTATTATATAAGGCCACTCTACTAAGACTGGGAGATATAGCAGCCCCTCCTAATACGTAGAAGCAAACACAGGGAGGCAGCCAAAATGGGGAAACAAAGAAACATGTCCCAACTATAAAAACAGAACAGAGCTCCAGAAAAATGACTAAACAAAATGGAGACAAACAACCTAACAGATACAGAGTTCCAAACACTGGTTATTAGGAAGCTCAATGATCTCAGGGAGCACTTCAACAAACAGATAGAAAACATAAAAATGAAGATAGAAAACAGAAAAATGAACCAGTCAGAAATAAAGAATACAATAATAGAAATGAAGACTACATTAGAGGGAATCAATAATAGGTTAGACGAAGCAGAGGATCTACTCAGCAATTTAGAAGATAAGATAGCAGAAAACACACAATCAGAACAGCAAAAAGAAAAACACTCAATCAAAACAGCAAAAAGAAAAACAAATTTAAAAAAATCAGAGATTAAGGGGCCTCTGGGACAACATGAAGCATACCAACATTTGCATTATAGGGGTACAAGAAGGAGAAGAGAGAGCAAAGAATTGAAAACCTAATGATTTGAAAATATAATGATAGAAAACTTTCCTGACATGGCAAAGGAAATAGATATACAAGCCCAAGAAGCACAGAGAGTCCAAACAAGATGAACACAAAGAGGCCAACACCAAGACACATCATAATTAAAACACCAGAGTTTAAAGACAAAGAGAGAATTTAAAAAGCATTAAGAGAAAAGCAGTTAGTTACCAACAAGAGAGCTCCCATAAGACCATCAGCTGATTTCTCAACAGAAATTTTGCAGGCCAGAAGGGATTGGCAGGAAATATTCAAAGTGATGAAAAGAAAGGACCTACAACCAAGACTACTCTACCCAGCAAAGCTATCATTTAGAATCGAAGGACAGAGAAAGAGCTTCCCAGACAAGAAAAAGCTAAAGGAGTTCATCACCACCAAATCAGTATTACAAGAAATCTTAGAGGGACTTCTCTAAGATGAAAAAAATTAAAAAATTAAAAATATGAACAATAAAATGGCAATAACTACATACCTGTCAACAATTATTTTCAATGTAAAGTGATTAAATGCTCCAATAAAAAGATAAGGGGGCTGAATGGATAAGAAAGCAAGACTTAAATATGCTGCCTACAAGACTCACTTCAGATCGAAAAACACCCACAGACTGAAAGTAAAGAGATGGAAAAAGATATTTCATGAAAATGGAAACAAACAAACAAAAGCTGTGGTAGTAATACTTAATAGGAAAAATAGACTTTAAAACAAAGACTATGACAAGGATAAAGAAGGACCTAGTAATCTCACTTCTGGGTATTTATACAAAGAAATCAAAACACTACTTTGAGGGGACGTGTGCATCCATATGTTCATTGCAGCATTGTTTACAATAGCCAAGATACGAAGGCAACCTGAGTGTCCCTGAATGGAGAAATGGATAAAGAATAGGTGGTACACATATACAATGGAATATTACTCGGTCATAAAAAAGAATGAAATCTTGCCATCTGCGACAACATCGATGGGCCTAGAGGGTATTGTGCTGAGTATAGTAAGTCAGACAGAGAAAGACAAATGCCATATGATTTTACTTATATGTGGAATCTAAAAAACAAAATAAACAAACAAAACAGAAAGAAACTTATAGATACAGAGAACATTTTGGTCATTGCCAGATGGGAGGGGGGTTGGAGATGTGTGAAAAAGGGGAAGGGATTAAGAAGTACAAATTCATTGTTACATAGTAGTCATGGGGATGTAGGGTATAGCACAAGGAATATAGTCAATAATATTGTAATAACTATGTATGGTGTCAGATAAATACGAGATCTATTGGGGTGATAGATGGGAGGGGGTTTGGAAGCAGGGTGAAAAAGATGAAGGGATTAAGAAATACAAACTGGTAGTTTTAAAATAGTCATGGGGATGTAAAGTAAAGCATAGGAAATATAGTTGGTAATATGGTAACAATTATGTTTAGTGCTGGGTGGGTATTAATCAGGGGGATCACTTTGTAAATTACATGAATGTCTAACCACTATGCTATACACCTGAAATTAATTTAATATAATATTGAATATCAACTGTAATTAAAATATTTAAAAGGGGGGAAGACAAAGGGGGGAAGAATAAGAGGTTCCAATTTCCAGGTATAAAACAAATAAATCTTGGGGATGTAATATACAGCATAGTGTATATAGTCAATAATAGTGTGATAGCATGGTACAGTGCCAGATGGTTACTGGACTTATTATGGTGATCACTTCTTTAGTATAAGGAATATAATCAATAATATAGTATTAACTATGTCTAGTGCCATGTAGGTACTATTGAATAACTATGATGTACCCCTGAAACTAATATAATATTGTCTGTTAGCTATATTTTAGTAAAAATCTTTTTAAAACGAGCTATCAAGCCATGGAAAGACCTGGAGAAAACTTAAATGCATATTACTCAGTGAAAGAAGCCAATCTGAGAAGGCTGCATACTGTATGATTCCAATTGCGTGACATTCTGGAAAAGGAAAGGGGGAAAAGAGGACGGAATAGGCAGAGCACAGAGGATTTCTAGGGCCGTGAAACTACTCTGTGTGCTACCATAATGGTAGGTACATGTCATTGTACATTTGTCCAAACCCATAGAAGGTACACCACCAAGAGTGAACCCTAATGAAAACTATGAACTTTGGGTGACAGTGATGCGTTAGAGTAGGTCCATTGATTGCAACAAACATCCCACTCTGGGAAGGGATGTAGATAGTAGGGGCAGTTGGGGTGTGTGTGTGTGTGGGGGGGTGTAATATGGGAACACAATGTGCCTTCTACTCAGTTTTGCTGTGAACCTAAAACTGCTTTAAAAAAATAAAGTCTATTAAATAAATAAATAAATACATGTCTGGCTCCTTTACTGGACCAAGAAATATTAGGGACCAGAGACTCTATTTTGCATATACTGGGGGTGCTAAAAAAAGTGTATACAAGTGGACACTTTGGTCAGTGTTGCTCAAGCAGTAGTTCGCCATAATCAGAAGTGTCTGGACGCTGATGGTAACCACTTTGAGCACCTCTTGTAATTGCAGAAGTCAAACATGACTTGTATTCATCTTTGTTATTGGTATATATTGAATATTACAATTTTAATAGTTTTTTCCTTTCTTAAAATGTGTATACATTTTTGGGGCACCCTCTGTATATGTGTCCCCAGTCATTCACCCTAGGGCTGGCATGTAGTGAACACTATTTGCTCATCGAAAGAATTGAACAAATGAAAAATGAATGAACTCTTATTCCCTGAACATTCAAAAAAGGCAACACACAGTGTGATTTATGGATGATGTGATACAGAATTGCACAACTGAAATCTATGTAATTCTACTAACAATTGTCACCCCAATAAATTAAAAATAAATTAAAAAAAAAAAAAGGCAACACATCTGAGTTAATGAATTAAAATGACCTCAACATCAATCTTGTTAATGATCTTGTATCCTAGGATCTTGCTAAATACACACGTTTTAAGCTTTTGGAGATTCCTCAGGATTTCCTATATACACAGTCATGTCATCTACAAATAAAAATAATTTACCTCTCTGCCTTTCCAATATCAACAGTTCATTACCATGAGTTCATTCATTTACACTGTTGTTGGTACACAAATCAATTTTTAAAATATAATTTCTATAAATATTTGGCAATTTCCTAGGATGTCTATATTAAGGTAATATTTAAATTGGTGTAACAAAAAGACCCCAAGTCAGAGCTGGTCAAGTAAAATGGAGATGTATTTCCTTTTATGCAACTCTCTGGCTAGTCCAGGCAGAGGGAGCTCATGTGTGCTCCATAAAAGACACTATTCCTTAGGCTGCCATACTTGTCTGTATGATCAAGGTTGGTCTCTGACATCTGCCTTCCAGTTTGCATGAAGGCAGAAAAAGAGGAAGGCCAGGTCAAGTAATTTCCTGCTGGGAAAGTAGAGGGAACGTTGCATATATCCCTTCGATTCACATTTCATTGGAGAAAACAGTCATTAGCCACACGTAACTGAAGGGAAGCTGGGCGATGCCATTTCTAGCTGGGCAGCTAGAAAATGGTAGAAAAGATAGGGAGTAATTATCAGACTGCCACAATCTCCAAAAGCAAATAAAATAATGTTTTCCTTATCGAATGGTTAGACTTTTGATCAACAACCAGAAAATAAGCCACACCCTCTCCCATTTGTGAAAATGCCATGAACAAAACAGACAGAGGGAGTCTCCAAATTCTAGTCAATGCCATCGGAGAGGAGAGGAGTTATTTTGCTTCTAGAGTACACTACCTTAGCATTGTGAACGACATTGGGGCAATAACGAGCCAGCTTGCATCTGTGGTTTTCCCCTGGCATGCTTCAATTTTTCCTAGGCTGCTGCTGGAAGAAAATGAAACACATCAAAGACTGGAAAGGTGGAGAGAAGCCACTAGGTACAGACAGACTGGCTCTACAGGACCAAGTGACAGCTAACAGCAAGGATGGAGACAGAGCACACCAAGTAGTAAGGCACAACAGTCTGGGATAATTTACTGCAGAGAAAATATCCCTAAACACAGCTGAATCTCTGAAGGTAGCACTGTGTTCCTGCCAAGTACAGAAACTGAAGTGCATGAGGGCAAAGTGTGCGAAAATTATGCCTAGAAGATGAGCAGAGGATGCAAGGATATTTATGTCCTCTCCACCTTTTTACTCTCTCCTCCTCCTCCATACCAAAACCAATCCTGCCATAATTTCATCTCAATTAAACGAGATTTAAGTGACCATTAAGAAAATACCTTGGAGGTCGGCCTGGTGGCTCAGGCAGTTGGAGCTCCGTGCTCCTAACGCCGAAGGCTGCCGGTTCAATTCCCACATGGGCCAGTGCCAGATGGCTCAGTTGGTTGGAGCAATGGTGGGCTATGCCCCCTGCAACTAACAACGGCAATTGGACCTGGAGCTGAGCTGCGTCCTCCACAACTAAGATGAAAGGACAACAACTTGACTTGGAAAAAGTCCTGGAAGTACATACTGCTCCCTGATAAAGTCCTGCTCCCCTTCCCCAAATAAAAAAAGAAAAAAAAATACGTTTAATGAGAAATCTCGTACAGGGAATCTGTAACCTAATGGAACAATTGCTGTGTGATCAGCAAGAAAGGTTAAATGCTCCAGAATTTGCAGAATGAAGCATTGAGTACAGTTTATAAAGATACGTTTAATATATGAAATTTAAAGGCCTCCATGCTTTAGGGGCAGACTTTATTTACCCAGACAGCCTCAGTACCCAATACAATTGTGCAGATCAGGTATCTATAAGTTAAATCTCATGCACTTGACATTTGAGAAAAGTTTCTCATTCTTTTTCATACTTTATTATACAGAGAAAACATATTTGATGACAATGAGAATGTGTTAATAGATTGGCTGTAATAGTGTGTTTTAAACTTTTATTTATTTTAAGTGTGTTTTTCCAGTACCCACAAGCTCCAGGTCAAGTAGTTGTTTCAACCTAATTGTGGAGGGTGCAGCTCACAGTGGCCCATGTGGAGATTGAACTGGCAACCTTGTTGTTAAAAGCACCGTGCTCCAACAAACTGAGCTAACCGGCCGCCCTCTGTGTGTTTTGTTTTATTTGTCAGTTCTCCAAGCCAAGAGCTTGGATTTAAGAATACATTACTAGAGCAGATTATTCAGCCAGTTTAAGAATGTCACTTTCCATCATTATAATGAATTTGTCTACAGGAGGAAAATTATAGTATAGGTAGTTCTAATAGGCAACAATCAGAAAGCAATTTATATTTGTTTTAAGAATATGTGTCTGCGTGTATCTCTGTATCTGATATTTTGGTATTCCCAGCTTGTCAAACAAATAATAAGGGAACACTGTAAAGGACTGACTTGAAAAAGTTGCAAAGCTTCCCCCTCTTTATCTCAGTAAAATTAAGAATTAAGAGAATTTGATGCATTTCAATCCAGCAGGATCTAGTATACACTGCTTAGTGACAGAAAGCGTCTTTAGCCAGCTTCAACCCCACAGGGACATTCTTCCATAAAGATACAGATCGAGAAGGCATCTGAGTCTCAGGAACAAAGAGTAACCAAGACCCAGGAAGCTCTCAGAGCTCTCTCTGCCCCTCTCTGCATGACTGCTTCATTCATTTCCCTCTCTTTATTCTGAAGGACCTTCTCTACTTTTTCAGACCATGGACAGAAGTTTACATGTTAAACATCTACATAGACAGACTTGAAATCTCTGAATTGCTGTTCCAAATTTCTAGAATAGGGAAGAATATTGGCCCAGTTAAATTCAGGTTTCTGCTGCTAATCCTATCAGCTGTGGTTGATGTGACAAGATCACATATATATATAAAAGCAGCTAAAAGGGAAATACCCCTAAAAAGGTAGTTCCCAGAGAAAGAAGATTATTTAGAGGTTAGTTTCTTTCAAAGAGCAGATAGTCTCTAAATTGTCCTTATACCTTATGTTTTTAGCCCAAAATGAGCATTGTGGGGACAAAAGAGATGGTTTTATCATAATTTCTGTTTTTACAAAGGTCACAATTTCATAAACCCATGTATACACGTGAAGGAGTAAAATTTAGTACTATGATTAAGTACCGAAGAGATGGCTTTGAGCAAAAGGGAGCTGGATGTAATGGAAACGTGATGGAACTTAAAATAGAAACATGGGCTCAAACCTTCACTCTGGCTCCTACTCCTTATGTGTCCTCAGATGGGTCACAAATTCTTCATTTGTGGGTCTTCATTTTATTTGTAAAATGTGGATGATTATATTCAAACCAAAAGCATTCTGTGATAATTAAATGCAGCACTGTGGGGACAGAGCCCCAGAGAATAGTTTCCAGGCTCTTGGCCTCACATAGAAAGGGCTGGCTCAGGTAGTAAATGGTCATCAGCTGTGACTAGTTGGCCATCGGCTGTTACTGGTTAGCCATTAGCCACTGATATAACTGCCGTGGCTACGCTAGTGAGGTGGTGGTATGGTGCTATAATGGTGTGGCGTGGTGGTGTGTGGATTACGGATTGCAGAGACGCGATTGCAGCTAGCAAGTGAGGTTGGTTGGCAGAGACAAGTGGACAGCGGGTTGCAGATCGTGTGGCTCCTGCCTCCTGTGTCTCCAACCCAGCCGCCAGCGAGACTATAGTGGTATGACTCTCCTGTCTATGGCTCTGTGGGTGTTCCTTTTTGGCCTCACCATATCCTGCATTCCTATGGGGGGAGTGGGACCAGAGACCCCGAATGACACCCCACGTGACAAGCACCTACCAAATATATGGCACACGAGGGAATCCAGGTTACAACAGTTTCTTTCAAAGAACATGTGAAACACAGCCTTGGTGAAGCACTGGACTAGATGTTGGCAATAGAATTAAGACATAGATGTTGGTTTTCCTTGGGAAAATCAGTGTGTTGGGACGGGGCTGTGGGTTGGAAGGAAAGAGATGAACAGATAATTCCATTAAAATGTAGTACATTTGTTGACTATGATTCTGGATTTGGTTTGGATTAACTGGAGAAGGTTTCAGGGAAATGCCAATACATAAGCAAGGTCTTATGTAGGTAGATGGGCTTTGAACAGGAATATTGTATGCGAAAATGGGGTAAAATCTTAAGTTGAGCTGGCTCAGCTCTGCAACGTTGATAGTTCACATTTTCTCTGTGGTAAGAAATCTAAATTAGTAATTTCAAAAGGCCTTTTTACAAACACTGCTGGGCTTAAACAAGGAACTAAGGAAGACAGTGATACAATTATTAAGCAGGTTTTTACGTGGTAAAGGAAACTTGAAAATCCAGTGTGAATCATCCACCTATAGGTAATTGAGAGCATATTTTCTGTTTTCTGTGAAAATGAAAATACTCAAGGAAAATGTACATTTGACTTAATAGTATAAGTTCAAAAAATACATGCCACAACTAACACTAGACAAGTTTCGAAACTACTCTTTGCTAGACTAGCTGGGGGAGAAAAAAAGAAAGCCATGATACCAGCATTTGACATTTTAAAGTTGCTGTTTCAATACACTAGTCAAAGCCTGCCAGAGTGATTTAGCATCTCAGAACAATTTGTTCACTTCACTTAGAAATTAGAAGTGTGTTTGGGCCAATAAATCTGAATTTATTTTGTAGTAGTCATTTTTCTTAATGGAAGTGTTTTCCAGATGTTGCCCAAGTCTAGTCATCTGGGCTCTCTTCCAATAAATGAGGAAACTTTGATTTCATAGGTTGTCACTGTTGATTTTGTCTAACCTTTGGACAAATTGGTTCATCCCAATGTATTTGTCCTGATATATAAGACTTCCACGACTTTGGAGAAACTCATCTCTCCTGTTACCGGTAAGTGTCAACGTTAACTTGCTTCCTGGAATTAAATGGGTTTTCAATTCAATAGGGATAAACTATATTAAAGATATTTGAAAAAGATTTATAAGGATAGTAGTTGGAAAGTTATGGAAAAGATCATATTTATGCAGCACACCTGTTGGAAACTTATAAATTTATATTGATAGTTAAGGGAAAGTTGGAATAACTCCTGTGTTTATTAAATTGAATTTTACTGAAGCTGGTTATTTTTTCCCCAAGATAGGACTTAAACCTTATATTGTAAGTACATATTCTAATTTGAATAGTTTTAAGATAAGTCTGTATTCTATTTTGGAGAATTCTAAAATATTCAAATGGTCAGTAACATGACTGAGATGGTGACTGATCATTCTTTTCTGCATAAGATTACATCTAATGGTCAAATATTTACTATAGAATTAAAGCTAATTACTTTTAAAAGTCTTGTTTGTTTCAAGGATAGGATGGTGTTATCATTAAATTGCATTTTAAAAGTTACTGAAACTCTATATGCAGCATAGGCATAAGTTAGTGGTGAAATTTAAGAGCATTTTCTGATATTTATTTATTTATTTATTTTCAGCGAAGGCTCGGTACCTGAGAACAACCATGGAGAGGAAAATACTTCCCATTTACTTGTTGCTGCTGCTTTCTGTTTCCTTGATTCAGCAAGTTTCTTCTCAAGGTACCTTAAACATCAAAAATTGTTTTATTTCACCATGATTGCTAAGCATTCACTTCTGACTTTTATGTCGAAATAGATTTCTAAAAACTTATATTTAAGTTTAATGCATAGTTCAACCTTAAAATTTTGTAAAGTGTACGTAACATATTTGTAAGCATTTTGGAATTGTCATTTTTTTCTAATGTATTATGAAATCTTTCAAGAAGTTTTGAGTTTTCCTGTAGAATAATTTTTGTGTTATTTCCATGGTTCTCCCAAAAGTTTAAAAATATATAGATATCACTGGAGTGATACAATATCATCAAATTAACTTAAAAGAACAATATTTAAATAGCATATAATTTTTATGTACATGTTTACAAAGAAATCTAACTAATCTCTTACATCAAGTAAATTATTGATAAATTACTCGTTTTGGTGTAATATAGAGATATGTTACAATGAACATTTGCAATATTTCTAGTGGCATTTTATTCATCTTGAAAGTTCTCTCTCTTTCTTATAAGGACAGTTCATCCAGATATGGACTTACACAGATGTGAATGTCATTTTAATTAGGCTCATGATTATTATGGTGAAATTACGTTTCTAAAAATAGATATTTTCAGTAAAATAATTAAAATTCTCATGAACCTGGGCATGATAGATAACTGCGAGCCATGGACATAGTTTCAGAATCACTTAGATAAGAAAGATGGAAAACGCACGAAAGGAAATATAAATATTTAAGAAGGAATTGTGACTGCTCTGGTATTTCCAAACTCTTCTCCTCTCTCATAGTAAAATTTCAAGGTTCACAACAGTGAGTATATTTCCTAATCCACCTGTCCTTTGTAATAGAATCAATTGCACACTAAAATAGTTTTACTTTCCTTTAAACAAAAGAATTTAAAATTAGTTGTTAAAATTAACAACAATAAAAGTAGGACAGACATTCAATCTATTAAAATATATTTTGCCTATAAATATATTTGATTTCCTATTTCAGAAATCTGCTAACTGTAGAAGAATAACCCTTTGATGTTGTTTGTCTGCTTTTCTTGCTTTCTCAACCTCTTCCCATTTTCTTTTTTTGTTTATATATAATATATGTATTTACATACATACACTATATATGCATTTTGTTTGTATTGTGCACATATGTATGCAAACAATTCTGAAAGTTCTCCTAATATTTAATGTTGTATTTGCATATTAAGACTGACTTTCCTGGACTCATTATTTTGAGATTTTTTTTCAGTGTGCTTCAAAGTCTCTCTATGGATTTAGGACATTGCACCTGCCAATTTCTATTCCAGAGATGGATTCAATTGTTACCTTTCTGTGGTTATCTCTCAGGGAGGTTTTCTAGGTGTTTTCCAAATGATTTTTAAAATACATTTGAGGATAATTATGCTTTTGTTCTTGTTTTGTTTTACCAAGAATAGCTCTGTTCATGACCCTTATATTCATGTCCAGACACTATTGCAAGAGTTATCTATTTTTTACTCACTTTAGCAG
Organism: Rhinolophus ferrumequinum; assembly: GCF_004115265.2. Classification (NCBI taxonomy): domain Eukaryota; kingdom Metazoa; phylum Chordata; class Mammalia; order Chiroptera; family Rhinolophidae; genus Rhinolophus; species Rhinolophus ferrumequinum. Next base: position 17,039,479 of record NC_046305.1, read on the forward strand.
TAGTTGTGAATATCTGACTTCCCCAATATTTAAAGAACCCAGTTATCCCCACCAATAAAAAGAAGAGGAAGCCATAACCGGCTTACTTTAAACTCATCATCAAGAATAAGAGGCAATGCGATTGGCTAGAAAAAGTTTGGGCTTTAGAAACAGATGTATCAGAGTTCAAATTCTAAATGGGCTGTTGACTTAAGATTACTATAATGTATTATTCAAATCGGGACCCTTCTGAGCGTGAAAGAGGTCAATACGAATAATTAGCAGGTATTAATTGAATCGTAGTACATATGCCCTGGGTCTCTTCACTCTCTGGGTGCCCTTGAGCAAGTTATTAAAATTTCAATATTTCAGCCTCTTTATCTCTAAAAAAAAAGCTACTGATACTCTCCTGGCAACATTTTCATAAGCATTAGAGATAATGTATGACTCAGTGCCCACCACAGAGATGCTAATGTAGTGGCAACTAGCCACCAGCAGCATCAGTAGAGCTGTAGCTGCCACCCCTCCCCCAGGAGGGGTGCAAGGCTATTACTTTGCTTGGTTTTCAAAAGTGTATTTATCCTCTCAGTCTAGTAAAGAATAAAGTGGAATGACGAAGACCACATAAACAATCAGGCATAGATTACCTGGATCTATTGATAACTATCATTCCCAACCTTTCCCAATCAAAAAAATTCTCTCCCACCAACTGGCTTTGTCGTCCTCATTAGATCTCGCCCTTTCTATAAAGTGGTTTGGCCATGTTTACACTATATTGTATAATTTTAGATTTATCAAGCTGTGCAGGGAGATGTGGGGAAGGGTATTCTAGAGATACCCCCTGCAACTGTGATTATAACTGTCAACACTACATGGAGTGCTGCCCTGATTTCAAGAGAGTCTGCACTGTGGGTAAGTCCTGAGATTTACCTCTGTCAAGCAAAACTGTCTCTGCTGTCAAGCAAAACTGCTCTTGACAGTTCCTTTGTACCCCCTTGCTGTGTCGTTTTCACATTATTTCACTACTTTTTGCTTAAATGCCTTTCCCTTCACTTGCATTAATGTTGCAGTGTGCTATAGCTAAGGATGGTGTTTACTGGGGGAGGGGAAGGGAGCCTGGAAATCTGTCACTTGCGTAAGGTGATTGACTCGTGTCAAGTAGACTGTCTTGTTTTCAATAGAGACTTAACACTGTGACTCAGGAGTTACTGAGAAAATAGTAATTCAGTGACCATTTACTCCCAAGCAGAGATATAATTGCTTAGGGGTAGGGCCCTTCAAAAGTTACATCAAAAGAATCCATGGACATAAAATAAGCTTATCTACTATTTAACTTTTTTTTTTTATATTAGCATTGTTCTAAAGTACCTGAAAAGGGGCACTTTAAAGGTAATACATGAGTGTCTAATGATGAGTTTCCGTTAATACCGAAAGGATCTGAGTTTTAAATTATGAGTAGTATTTCACCTGAGCATATTTTGGGGCCAATTTGTTGTTAACACAGAAACATTTCATATTCAGTTTATGAAAATTATAACTAACATTGTTTTAAAGTCATATATGCTTTAGAATTTGCATGTGAAGCTGATAAATATATTGTTGTACAATGTATGTGTTATATAAGGTAATTACTTCAGCTAGGCGTCATGGAGTCATTGTACCTCTAACCAAGGCTTTTTGTGAAATAAGCAGGTCTCTCTCACATAGTCTATGCCATGGATTAGGGTGAAATCTTGCCCAGTTTATCATAATAAAGGTCTCTGCATTACAAATAAACAGTGACCCATTTATATGAAGACAGCTCTTTGGAATATATTGTTGTAGATCTGAATATTCGATTATCAAACATGTCTTACAAAGCAGTGGTGAGAGGAGAGGATGGGAGGGTTTCACAGGACGGGTAATTTACTATTGAGACATTTCCCAAGTTTCCATTGTCCATCCAGGGGAAGAACTTAGGGAGCACTGGGGTCTGTCTCTCTGGGAGGATTGAAGGAGGATTGATGATTTCCCTCAATCATCATTTCTTTCTTGACTTGGGCTATCTCCACTTGGGAAGCCATCCATTTTCCAAATTCCAAATAAAGAACTTAGAAATGCATTTTTGGAGCTCTAGTCAGCTACAAGGTGGAAAATGGCTCTCCATACCTGGGCGTGGCTGTGTCATCAATAATCCATAATGTTTTGTTTTGCTCTGGGTAGAACTTTCCTGTAAAGGCCGCTGCTTTGAATCCTTTGAAAGAGGGAGGGAGTGTGATTGTGACTCCCAATGTAAGACGTATGGCAAGTGCTGTCCGGATTATGAAGATTTCTGCGAAGAAGGTAAGCATCACAGTACATCGGGGCTTCTTGGTGCAGCCAGATCTGTGCCAACTACATAAGCTTCATGGATAATGTCTAACACACAGTTCATCTAAGGTCCTGACTTTACTAACATATAAGCTATTTCATATTAATTTTGTTTTTTCCAAAATGAGTTAAAGAAGGAAAGCGTCTTCCGACAGCAGGCCCAGCTCAGCTAGGCTCCAGGAGCACAAGAGATCGCATTTGAGTAAAAGAGAGAACAGGACATGAGTGTACATGCTTTTTTCTTCAGGTGTGGTTCAATTTCAGGTTAAATCACCAGTAACCAACTCACTTGGTGATTTCTCATCTCACCCGAATGGTGCGCACCCTACGAAGTCAGCTGTCCTTTGAGCTATCTGCTTTTTTTGGCTTTAATGGTTTCGAATGTGTATTTAAGGAGAGAATCAACACTTTCAGTTTGTTTGAACTAGTACATTTACGAGTTAGGTAACGTTTACAGGCAAACCTACCAAGAAGTTGTGAACTGTTCATTTTATGTCTCTTCCCATTTGATAAGTCACTTCAATACTCTCTCTCCAAGTACCTGTGTGTGATAGTCAATAAAAAGGGATGTTCCCACTTTAAAATCTCTGGTTATAGGTCCTGAAGGAGTACTCTGAGAATATAATAAAACCCTCTAAATTTCACAGAAAACAAGATTTTAAAAATATACTGAAACAGTGGATGCCTTTCTCTCACCAAATGTTTGTTCTTAAATCCTACTTTGTTAAAAAAAGGAATATTTGTGGAGGTAAAAGTGAAAATAAGCATTGCTTGCATCATCTTATCATTTTATTTAAACAAGCCTGCACCTTCTGCTTCTTTCAAACAGTGGAGAAACATTTCTTAACTGTTCGATGTTTTCATTGGAAAGCATTCCCGAAATAAAGGAGACAACACCCTATAGTCAAAAACTCCGCACGCGGAGTTCTGGCAGCTTTGAAAAGGACCCATGATAAGTGCTACATATTTACTGATTGCCCTGATAATTGTTTTGGCCGTGAGACAGAAAACTAAGAATTTATTCTGGGCAGAGGACGGGTGGGGAGGGAGGATGGTTAGAGAATGATGAAGCGTTGAGAGAACCAGTTAATAAAGACAATGCTTTATGGTAGTAAGCAGTGGGTCAGATTGCCTGAAATTTACATAGAACTTAATGGGGTGGGGGTATTGCTTCATTTACAGACTTCACAGAGAGAGTCAGGGCCCCAAATGAAAATAAGGAACCACCAAGAGCTTCAATACTTCATTTTTTAAAAAAATATATTAACAACCAAACTCTCTTGCAACTCACCTCTCAGTTATTTCAAGATTGCTATAGATACTGCTTGTCAGCTTCTACGTATCTCAACATCATAACATTTCAAGAATTCTTGAACATTTCAAGAATTCATAGCAGTCAAGCTATGAATGTGGGCGAGAAAACGGTCTAAGATGTTAAGAGTTTTGCGTAAGATCACTAGCTAGCATGTGGCAGAACTGTTTCTCAAATTGAGGGACTTGGTGTTTTTGTTGGGCGGGAGGAGGAAGAGGCATTGTGTCAGTGTGTAGAGAGTGCAGCAAGAGGGTGCTGAGGGGATGTTTGGGAAGAGCAGCAGGATTTCTTCCAATGCTCCATTACCCAGACCATCCCCACTATTCTCTGCTTTCTAATCTTTCAGAAGTCCCTCTCCTTTTCTTCTAGTTCCTAATGACCAAAACATGTCCCTTGTCATCTCTTCTGGACATGAAAAGACGTGGGAGGAGGGAGTGATGAAACATTTAAGATGCACATTGAACCATAAAGAGTTGTTTGACGTGGGGTAGGGCAACGAATTTTGAGAAATGAATAATGGGAAGATGTAAAACGTTTACAAGAGACAAAAATTCATGCAGAACTTTTGTAATTAAAAAACATCAAAGGTACATAGGCATCATTTGATTTAAATGAATATGAAAACAGGAAAAACATAATCATGATATTTCTCTTTTCGAGAACACAAATACCATCATCCACATGCAGTAATTATTTTTATCACCACAGAAGGAAGCCAACAAAGGGTGGAGTTTACAAAGTCACCTACTTTTCAGACAGGCAAATACCTCCAGAAATCATTTAGAAGAAACATCTCAGTTTGCAAACAGAAAAAGAAAGTTCAAAGCAGTTAGCCCTTTCACCCAAGGTCCAGCGGAAGATAGAGCCTTGCATGCCTAGGAATGGAATTTGGGTCTTCTGACTCCTGAGCCTTTGCTCCCTGTCATAACCTACAACAATTTGAGAACCAATATTTTATAGCAGTGCATCCTCGTAATTAATTGGTTTGCAGCCATTAGTGTTGGGCTAGAGCCTGCCTGCGCTGGTTTTCACCAGCATCTATTCTTGAAGCCAGATGCACCCGTGCCTTTCAGTTAGACTTGCTGCTGAAACAAGATGTTAACCAACCTGTCTTGCTTGGACTCAGTGCTTAGCACCACATCACCGCCATCTGCAAAGACTGCGCCTCCGCCTGCAGGAGCACCTCAGTCCATCAAATCAACAACCAAACGCTCACCCAAATCACCAAACAAGAAGAAGACTAAGAAAGTTGTAGAATCAGAGGAAATAACAGAAGGTAGGAAGATGACAGATTTAACAAAAGGAGGTTTCTGAGATGAGCTAACCTGTAGATGGACTGCTTTTAGAGGACTCCTCAAAGACCAGAGTAATCTTATGAGTCATTAAAGGCTGATTACACTTTTTGTTTACTTGTTTTAAGTCTAAGTTTAAGCCAAAGTATAAACCCTCAGATATTTATTTTCCTTATTTCACTGAGTCCATTATGGGGGTCTAGGTTAAAATAATCAGAAGAAACAAGTCTTAATGTAAAACTAAAAATAAAACATGATTTTTTTTGCAGAATAATTATGTGAGATATGGGAAAGTTGAGAAGAAGTTATATAGTTACGTTGCTAAAATCTGTGATAAACTCAGGTGCCTTGCTTTTAACTGACAATTAAATTAGAAGGACCGTTGATCATTTAAAATAAAGCAGAACACAGATATTTGTAGATCAGTAAGCGGTATTTCATTGTATTTGGATTGGAGGTTCTTTTTTGCTTTAAATCACAATTGATGTGATCAACCTTTTTATTTGATTTATAGAACATTCTATTTCTGAAAATCAAGAGTCTTCCTCCTCTTCCTCTTCCTCTTCAACTATTCGGAAAGTCAAGTCTTCCAAAAATACAGCTGGTAATAGAGAATTAAAGAAGAAACCCAAAGGTTTGAGCATTGATAAAGATCAAAGACTATATCAATGCCATGTTATCAATGATTATCTAACAGTAATGCCTGTTGGTAGAATGGAGGACATTTCAATATTTGGGGCGGGGGTTACATCATTTTATAAAAATTATTTTTGACTATACTAATGAAAACTTTCTACAGGAAATTAGTGCCTAATAGCTAAGAAACTACTCTTGAAAGCAAAGGATAAGAAGCTATAGCAGCAACTGTGGAACCACAGGATGGCGCCAAAGATGATTATCTATGGTTTTCTATTTCAGGTCCTGTCTACCTGATACCACTTTTCTTTCTTCTTCTGTCTTCCTTGTATTTTCATTTGTCCTTCCCCAGATTTATTTAACCAATACTCATATACTGTTTTAAAATGTCAATTATTAAATTCTCACACACCTCTCAGGGAAAAGTAATATTATTTACATTTTACAAATCCTCTTTATTATTTTCCTACTAAATTATGTCATATCTAGCTGATTTTTCTGTAGTAGAGAACGTACTACAGAGTAGGCTATTACCTCCTAAAAAAGAAGTTCCCTTTGTTCTGCTTTTTATTATTTCCTGAAATTTTAAACTACATTCTCTTTCTCCAGGAAATACTAGATTTTGGATACTGGAGTCTTAAAGATCTCTTATTTCCCAGGTGGTTGTGATCTCCCCTGAAGCTTTCTCTCTAGCTGAATAGCCAGATATTTAATCTTTGAGTCATCCAGAAAGTCTTGCACACAATAGATGTGTAATACAGGTTTGCTAAGTGGAACTCAGCTGTGACGTGCCCCTTGGGCTCTGTAGTTCACCTATGGGGTAGCTGCGATGGGAAATCCTATTAGATAGTTTTTTTGCTGCCATGGCATCCTAATCTCCCCTATGTCCCCTGGGACTGGGCAGCGGAAAAAGAACAGCTACAAGCCATGGGTATAGAAACAGGGCTCAGTAGGGACCACGGGGTGACAGGAGCAGATTCCTTGAATGTAGTTGTAGAGGCCTCTCAGGTGATTGGTGCCATGAATCTACAAGATGTTGGGGCTAGGTTTCCAGGAGGAAGGAAGGGGCACTGGGCAATGAATAAGTGCAGAAAGTGAAGGGCAAAGAGCTTTCGTGCAAAGGCATGAATTAGTGGTATCGATCATGTTGGTAATTTCAAGTTGGCCACTTGTTTCCCTATATTAACTGGATGGAGTTTTACTTGTGCTTTTCATCCCTTATCTCTTTCATTCACTAAACTAGCCCAATGAGATAGGTTAAGTATTTAACATTTTATAATAAATTATTAGACATACCAGGGGTCAGCAACCTGCCTAGAGAACCACAGCTAGTCAATGATAAGAAGGGGATCTTTATGTAATTTTTAAAGAAAAAAAAAAACTACTCAAAAATAAAAGATGTCTATGTTTTCTCTAGTAAAAGAAAACAAGAAACCAGCTCCTAAAAAGAAACCTACCCCAGAACCACCAGTTGCAGACGAAGCTGGAAGTGGACTGGACAACGGCGATTTGAAGCTCACCCCAACTCCTGACGTTCCTACTACTCAACGCAATAAAGTTACCACGACCTCCACAGTTACAACAGTGAAAACAGATTCTCAACCCAGTCTTGCACCTAATTCTGAAACATCCAAAACGACCTCTTCGACAACCAATACGGAGAAAACAGTTGAAACTAAAGAGACTTCTGTAACAAATAAAGAGACTTCAGCTAGTGAGACAGAGAAGACTACTTCAGCTAAGGAGACACGAAGTGCAGAGAAAACATCCAAAGATTCTGTAGCCACAACCGAAGAATCTGCTAAGTCTACAACAGAAGCTGAAACTACAACCAAAGCTGCTTCCACCACCCCCAAGGAGACTACACCCACCACCCCCAAGGAGCCTACACCGACCACCCCCAATGAGCTTACACCCACCACCCCTAAGGAGACTACACCCGCCACCACCACCAAAGAGCCTACACCCGCCACACCCAATGAGCTGACACCCACCACCCCCAACGAGCTTACACCAACCACCCCCAAGGAGACTACACCCACCACTACCACCAAAGAGCCTACACCCACCACCTCCAAGGAGCCTGCTCCCACCACCCCTAAGGAGACTGCTCCCACCACCCCTAAGGAGACTGCTCCCACCACCCCTAAGGAGACTGCTCCCACCACCCCTAAGGAGACTGCTCCCACCACCCCTAAGGAGACTGCACCCACCACCCCTAAGGAGACTGCTCCCACCACCCCTAAGGAGACTGCACCCACCACCCCTAAGGAGACTGCTCCCACCACCCCTAAGGAGACTGCTCCCACCACCCCTAAGGAGACTGCACCCACCACCCCTAAGGAGACTGCACCCACCACCCCTAAGGAGACTGCACCCACCACCCCTAAGAAGACTACACCCATCACCCCCAAGGAGCCCACTCCAACTTCTCCTGAGACACCTGCACCAACCCCCTCAGAGGCCTCTACTCCAGCTACTACCATGGAGCCTCCCAGTCCTCCCGAGAATCCTGCTGCATCAACTCCTGAGTCGCCTGCAGAATCCACACCAGAGGTTCTTGAAGACAGTCCCAAGGAGACTGCTGTAACTACAACCAAGGCTTCTGAAGTGACTGAGTCTGAAATTACTACCACAGCTAAGGATAAAACAACAGAAAAAGACATACATACCACAACTGAAATTACAACTGCTACATCTAAGAGTACAACAAAAGAGACAGCAACTCCAACAGAAGAAAAGGCCACTGAATCCAAAACAAGTACGACTGTGCAGGTAACATCTACCACAACCAAGGATACGGTGACATCACCCAAAATTACTAGCAAGGAAACAACTGTTGCACCCAAAGTAATGACTACAACAAAAAAGACAACTACTACTACAACTGAAGAGACTCTGAATACATCTGAAGAAACAGCAGATACATCAGAAGACACAGTTACTAGTTCGAAAGCGACAACTCGTCAACCCCAAAAGCCAACCAAAGCACCCAAAACGCCCACTTCTACCAAAAAGCCAAACACAACACCTAAAGTGAGAACACCAAAGCCTACGCCATCCCCCCCAAAGATGACTGCATCAACGGTGCCTACCCTGAATCCTGCCTCTTCACGGGAAACCATGCTCCAAACCAACCCCAGGCCAAACCAAACTCCTAATTCAGAAATAGTTGAAGGAAATCCAGAGAGTGAAGAACCATGTGCTGAGGAAGGAGAAAAACCTCACGTAATTCTCAAGCCCAACGTGTTAACTCCTATAGTCATTCCAGGCACTGACGTCATAGTGAGCACACCCAATCAAGACATGGGCATCAACCCGATGCTTTCAGGTAATGAGTTTGTTACTTCCATTTATTAAACTATTAGGTGGGTGCAAAAGTTGACTGCGGTTTTTGCAATTAGTTTTCACCTTTTAAACCGCAATGACTTTTGCACCAATCTAATAGTAATGTTAACTGAAATCTACCAGAACCAGAATGTCCTGATTTAGTATCACCCTGATGCATATTATCTAGAACCCTGAACTTGTTGCCTTGTGAAGTTTTACAGCTTCTCTGTAGGTAAGCAGAGGAGTCATCATAGTACTATAACTCAGTCTTTGGAAAATGGAATAATGACCCAATGTTAGGAATTTCGTGCATCTGTGTCTGTAAGCAGACAGTGTACAGAATGTCAAAAAGTATTTAGTTGAGAGTCTACCCTTAAAAGAAAATGCAAAGCAAAAATCTGCAATATTATTTTCTTTTCCAAACCAATTCTAATGGGCAATCAGAACTGAAAAATGGGATTTCATGTTGAGAGCAAACATCCAAAAATTACCTAATTTACATGACGATCAGGTAAACCAGCCCATTCCAATTCATTTTATTTTTATGTAATACTTTTTGAATAATATCAAGTAAAACAATTATGAAACGTATCACTTCTTTCACCTCTGAAATGCATGCACCTCAAGATATACACCCTTCAAAAACTTAGGAAAGAGCGAACAGAGGAAACGGAACCCTGTGGGAGGATTTGAAACAAACACTTTCCTCATTTTGTTTTGATTTTTTGTTAATTTGTCTTAGATGAGACTAATTTATGCAACGGGAAACCAGTAGATGGACTGACTACTTTGAGGAATGGGACATTAGTTGCATTTCGAGGTGAGTTACGCACACATTTCTTCTTTGGACCATCCTTTTGTCTTGGCACTTATGAGAAGAACCAAAACCACCGGAGATGGTAGTTTGGGTTGAACTTTCCAGAGGGGAACCTGATTGACCAACTTATCTCACACAATATTATGAGAACCTGAGAGTAATTACCAAAATACTGGATTAACAAATGTAGACATACTATAGTAACAAATGAAACAAAGCGCTTGAACTAAGATTTTTCCTACCTTTGGGAATTAAAAGGTAGTGGAAATTTTAATTTCTTGTTAAACGAAATGACATCAGGATTGGTTTTCCCTGCTCTGTTATTCGAAAGTAACATTTTATTGTGATGTGTTCAAGTGTTACACTCTTCATGCAAGAGAAACAGTAGTGATTACATGTTAATCACCTGCTGTACTACTGACTGCTAGTCCAGTTTTTTTCTATTTAGATTAAATCTGAAAGGAAGTAAATCACAGACTTGCACAGCTGAAGAGATTTTAGTAGTCCTTTAATTATAACTCCTGAATTCTGAAACAAAAAGAAATTGAGAGAAAGGTAACTTTCTGTAAGTCTCAAAGTCAGAAGGCACTTTCTAGAGAAACTGGAAAACTAAAATATTTCAAAGGTTATGCTAAATTTCAGACTTGAGAAATACCCACTCTCAGAAATGTTCAAATAGTACCTTCTGTACCAGTAGGTTGGTACAAAAGTAATTGTGGTTTTTCCCAATTTAACCTTTTAAACCGCAATTACTTTTGCACCAACCTACTAGTACTCACAGTTCTAACTTCTAGTCACAGAACACTGTTAACCCACTCAATGTTTTTCTTTATGATAATTTAACGTTTTTCATTTTGGTTTCTTTTCGGGTATGTTTTAGTGTTCATTCAGGTTAAAGGCTGATCTATCACTTTCAATTTTAGGTCATTATTTCTGGTTGCTAAATCCGCTCAGTCCACCATCTCCACCTCGCAGGATTACTGAAGTTTGGGGTATTCCCTCCCCCATTGATACTGTTTTTACTAGGTGCAACTGTGAAGGAAAAACTTTCTTCTTTAAGGTAAGAAAATGTCTTTGTGAGAGAAATCAGTAAAGTTATTCTTCTTTTATTATAACAACATAAATCAGCTCAAGCTCCATTTCAGAAGGGTTTCCATATTTTAATGAACTATTCTATCATCAAAATTTACTAAAAAGTTAACACTTAATTTAGTAACATTACGGTCAACTTAATCAAACACCTAAATGAAAACTTTCTCCTATATTTAAATCTAAGAATGAATTCCTAACCTTGTTTTCCAAAGCTATTAACATCATTTTCTCTTTTAAATGATCAGGATTCTCAGTACTGGCGTTTCACCAATGATGTACAAGATGCAGGGTACCCCAAACAAATTGCAAAAGGATTTGGAGGACTAAATGGAAAAATAGTGGCAGCTCTCTCAATAGCTAAATATAAGGACAGACCCGAATCTGTGTATTTTTTCAAGAGAGGTATGTGTTACATAACTGACAAAATTATACAACTTTTAAGAATTGTTTGGCCAGGGAAACTTTACTCAATATTTTCATTTACTAATGGGTTTACTGTCAAAAGGTATCTTTAGTGGCTGAAGTCAACTATTTTCAATTAAAAAAAAAATTGAGGGCAGTAAGAAGCATTTAGATCTCTCAACATGCAAATCACAATTTTCATCTGAGTTTTCTGGTCACTGATACAAAGAACGTCATCACTTACTTTCAAACAAAATTAAATATGTAACTGCAATTTGTTGGCTTTCTTTATTCAACAAATATTTCAGGATTTAATTTTATAATACTCTTGACTAAGAGTCATTATTAATGTCTAGACATACTTTATGAAAAACTGTTTCCTCCACCTTGTAAAAGCTCGTTTCCAACTTTTTTTTGGGGGGGATTAAAATTAATTTTCTTATTAGATGTGATTTTCTAATACACAATAGGTGGCAACGTTCAGCAGTACACTTATAAACAGGAGCCTGTGAGAAAGTGCACTAGAAGGCCTGCTATTCATTATCCAGTGTTTGGAGAAACAACACAGGTTAGGAGGCGTCGCTTTGAACGGGCTGTCGGACCTTCTCAAACACACACCATCAGAATTCAGTATACGCCCGTCAGAGTCCGTTATCAAGACAAAGGTAATGTTTTTTACGGTGTTAAAAATTCTTACACACGAAGTAGATGTAACAGTTTCTTAATAAGTAAGGTTTATTAAATATAAACACTGACCAAATAGCCCTAATACTTTAAGCTTATTGATGCAGAACATCAATTTGCTTCAGTTAATGACCAAAGATCCTTCCTTTCTCTTTGAGGGTGAGGAATGCAATTTGAATGTTTGTTAATTATAATAAATATTATCAAGTATTTCTTACCAAGAACATTATATACAAATCTGTAACCCTCAAAATAGTGAAAAAAGGTAGGTATTTGCACCAGGTCAGAGAGGGCACCAAAGTTAAATAACAGCCGAGGTAACAAAGCTACTAAGTGACGAAACTGAGATTAATAGCAGGTCTGACTCTCGTAGCTGCTCTTTCCAGCATAGGACATTGCCTTCCAATCTGATACCGGTACATTGTGATCTACAGGTTTCCTTCATAATGAAGCTAAAGTGAGTTACATGTGGAGAGGATTTCCAAAGGTGGTTACTACAGCTATAGCACTGCCCAACGTCAGAAAACCTGATGGCTACGATTACTACGCTTTTTCTAAGGGTGAGTTAAGCAAAATCTTACTAGCTTCCCAAATAGGTGATCTAATCTCTGAAATATAATCACAACGCACTAAATGTTTGATAATGACCGAAGGTGAGAAGTTAAACTGTAACATTTATTCTAATTTCTCTAAAGAGGAGCAAGTTCAAATTTTTGTTTTACTTTCACATTAAATTAAAAGGATTGTAATTGAATTGTGCCCCATCCTTCATGAGATGAAAGCCTACTGTGATAAAACATTCAATTACTTGAGTAAAACTGCTACTGAAAAAAAGCATTTTACTCCTATCATTGGTGGCATTTAATGGAGGCCTTATTTGCCACAAAGATATACTGATTTGCAACATTACACAGCCCGAGATCAGAAAGCAGTTCCCGAGAAACTAATTTTATTTATTAAATTATATCATCTGAGACCTTTTTCTTTGAAAAATCCAGAAATCTAAGTTATTCTGCCTATATAGATGACATCATTTTTTTTTTTTTTAAAGAACAAAACCCAGGAGAATTATTATTTTTTAAATTAAGTTGGTTTTTCTCAAATTCTTAACTTTGAAAAAGGAGAGCTAAACGTAATTTTACTACAAGGTGGTGAAAGGACGGTCAATCTGTCAAGGCAATTGTTTTTCTTTTTGTTAGCAAGTTCAAATTAATTATAAACATTTTTGGTATTAAAATAATAAACAGTGACTTTGAGTATAATAATCGACATAATTTATTTTTAAGTTCAAGTCTTTTTTTACCTTTTAGTTAAAAAAAAAAATGTCTTTTCTTCTCTTTAGATCAATACTATAACGTCGATGTGCCTAGGAGAACAGCGAGAGCCATTAGTACGCGTTCTGGCCAGACCTTATCCAGTGTCTGGTACAAGTGTCCTTAGACTGATGGCGAAGGAAGAGTCAACTAATGAAAAGGAAGACAAGAATGATACATTTTGACACTGAAATACATTTTATTAATAAAGAATATTGAGATAAGCATACCAATTTAAATACAAAATGTTTTTAAATTCGACAATCATGACACTAACAGATTTGACAAACTTATTCACAGTTATTATAGTTTACAGACCATTTAATTAATATTTCCTCTATTTATGCCTCCTCTCCCTCCCATTGCATGGCTCACACCTGTAAGAGAAAAAAGAAATCAAACTGAATGCATCTTTTAAGAAGTTAGCTCAAAACCAGAGTATTCACTTACTCTAGTTCATTATAAAATTTGTTTTAAAAAACTTAATTTCGTATCATCAATGGAGATCATTACAACTAGATTAATTCTTACGATATGAATGCAATCTCTAATAGTTACATTAGAAAACATGGAGGTATTGAAATTTTTTTTTTTTTTAACTAAACAAAGTCACAAAGTTTTATTCTGCTATATAAAAAGGTAATCACTATAGACAGAGTTGTAACAAATGACTATATAGGACTAAAACACTTCAGCTTTTCCAAATCTTCCTTTGAATTCAAGGAAGAATTGAACAAATATAAGCACATACTCATTATATGCCTATGGTATACAGATCTGTCTGCAAGAAGTTTACAGATTAGCAAACATCCCATGCTCAGTGCATAATTAATCAATCCTTGGAACATTTTTAAAAAACTAGATACAAGTTGGAAGCTTAACGATTAGAGAAATTGTTCCATTTATTATGATCCCACATCCTATCATAGAGTCACTATTAGTAATTTACCTCTCTGTCTGTTAAACTGACGACCACGGACACCTTGTCTCAATGTTGTCTGAAGTCTTACTCGTCTGAAAGGCTTTGGTTGACTACTGCTGGTATCTAAGAAAAACATTAAGATACAAGAAAGCAAGTTAAAAAACAAGAAAGTGGTTATAATGGCAAAAACTACTACATGAATGCAGGGATAAAATGCCGACTAGTCCAATGGTTTTCAATATTTAAAAGTAGTTTTTTAATGAGGGATTTTTAACAAAGAGAAAAAGGGTAAAAAGAAAAGAAAAATTTCCGTATTTTAAAAAGAGTTCTTGACTTTTTTCATTCATTCACTCAATTTGATAAACATTCACTTGGTGCCTATCCATGTTCCACACACTGTGCTAGGGGCTGGGGAACACAATAGAAAATAAAATATCACGTCCCTCAGGAAAAAAAACAGCCCATTACAATATAATGTGAGTCACATCTGACTCTTCTCTTTTCCAGACACCCCAAATCCTATCATTAGTAAACCTTGCCAGCTCTGATTTAAATATATATCCCCAAACTGACCAATTCTCACAAACTTAACTCTATAATTCTGTCTAAAATATCATCTTCATCTTGGGTTATTGCAATATCCTCCGAACTTTCTCTTGTTTCTGCCCATTATTCATTTTCAGTCTCTTCTCTACACACAGCCAAACTGATACTGTTAAGTCTTTAAGTGAGATTACGTCAACTACTGTTTGACAAAGCCCCGCAAAAGCTTCCTTATCCACGAACAGCCAAAGCAACGATAATGATCCACCAGATCGATGCTCCCACACCCACCTATCCCCGGCCAGTCTCTCTGTCCTCACTGTAGTCTAGCCACAGTGGCCTCCTTGCTGACCCTGAAGCCATCACAGCGCTGCCTTATGGACCTTGCATGTGCTCTCTCTCTCGCCCTAGAACACTCTTCCCTCAAATAACTGCACCGCTTCACTCCCTTACCTCTTTTAGTTCTTTACATAAATGTCACTTTCTTAGTAACATGATCTGTGAAATTGCCTGGCATATGGTAAGCACTCAAATATAATATTTGTGACCAAATGAGTAACTGCTCAGATGGGGAGGTTTAGTGTTTTATATTATCAAATAAATTTAAAAACATCCTAATTTCATATTTATATTTACTGTAACAGGGAACAAGAACCATTATTCTTCATGCAAGCTCTAGTAAGATATAACTACTGCCAATTCTCCTGTTGAGGAAAGACAATTCTCAGGGGTGTCAGACTATAACTGGGGGCACAGAACTTCAGTAACTGTATTAATAGCTATAGTTACAGTTTTTGAGCCTTACTGCATGTAAAGCATTAAGTTATACAATTTATATACATTACATATAACCCTGGCTGCAGATTAGTTACAAATGTCCATATTTCATAATGAAATGTGCAGCGATTTAAAGTTATTAGCTGTTAAAAGGTGGATATGAGATCTGAAATTAGGGCTGTTGTCTAATAGGTTGATGTGTCACAGAAAAGCATCTGAGAGGGAGAAGAGATCTTGAGATTACAACGTTCCAGAAAACCTGGCAGAGTTTGAGAATGACTGCTATAAACAATCAGAAATGAAAATAATCAGAGTGGATGACCGAGTACTGTATTTCTTCAATAATAAAAGTAAATCAGGACCTAAACATTCTGAGATGGAGAAGCTGGTAGAGTGTACTGGTGAAGACTGGAGTCTCTGGGCTAAACTTCCTGTGCTTGTACCGGGCTTGCCCATTATTTACTTGCTATGTGACTCGGCCTTCCAGCGGCTGTTTCCGTATCTATAAAATGGGGATGAGTGGTCACCACACTGGGTTGCAGGGAGAATCAAATGAGTAAATATATGTAAAGGCCTTAGCATACTGCCTGATACACAGTTAAGTGCTCAACAAATGTTATTTTTAAAAAGTACTGCAAAAATAATATTTTAGGAAAGATACATAAAATGTCAGTAAATTTCAAGTATTTTTTTTTTTTTTTGAAAAGATCCCTTACCTTTCAACTCTCTGTATCAAATCTCATGTAGAACCCTAACATGTAAAACAAATCAAAATGGAGCTGCTTTGGTTTAGATAGAGGCAGGAGGCCTGGCGCTTCCTACTCCTTAGCTTCCCTCCCAGTACCTTACTTACCCCACAGTTTCTTTAGCACCTCTAATACAACCAATGCCCTTAAACATAAATCAAGTTCTTTTAATAAAATACAACTTCTCTTTTAAATAAAGCATTTTAAATTCAAGGAGAAAGGATTATCAAATCATTACTAATGAAAGTGTCTTTTGCCAACAAATTTGATGTGTTAACACTGTATTGTAGGCAGGAGCAGGAACTGACCTCCAGAAGAGCTGGAAGGAGGATCCTGGCTGGTGGAAGGAAGATCTGCCTCGTCAGATGCCTGGACAGGCTCTTCTTCCTGCTGGCTGTCAATTTCCAGGCCTGCTTCTGAACTAATACTAAGGAAGGAAAACACAAATTGATTAGGAAATACAACTGATACTAGAATGTATCCTGTTGTTCCCAAACCTTTTTTGATACAGTTTACCAGTTAACCCAGAGCTCCTCTCCAACTCAAAACTGTAAACTCTGATATTGGTAGCCATATGTTTTTCTAAAGAAGCAGGGAAGGAGAGCTCAAGTTGCGTTTTCCTCACACCTCTCTCACTAGTACACATTCCAATTTTAGTTTTTGTTTTTCCTCATTTTGACAACGGTTGACATTCACTAAAAATGTCTTATCCAGATTTTGATAAATCTCAAAACAACTTTGTAGGAAAGTAGAATATTAAAATAATTCACAACAGTCTCAACTATTAATAATATACCACTCACTCACCATGGGCTCTAGCCCAGATGAGACACGCTGTGGGCACATGAATTTCCTGTTCAATGGCTATAACTCCATCTCTCTCTGCCATTCAAGAATGCACAGTAAAAAGCAGGTGAGGGAGATAAAAGTACAAGAATAACTTGACTCTGCTCCAGTTTTAATCGTCTGCAAACTTTAGTATGCTTAATAATAACAATGTACCTGAAAGATGTCTCTCATAACTATGTGCTGAAGTTGCAAAGTACTGTGAAGTGCAAAGCACATGGGGCTGAAGTCAGGGCTATATATCCACCGGAACCAGCTGCCAGCGGTATAGCCTAAGTCAGTTAGTTTAACATGCTCTGAGTCAGAGCTTTCTCATTTGTAAGATGGAGACGACACTTTGCAGAGAGACTGTGTGGGTTAGAAATGACATGTATCAAGTGACCTGCATACGTGGTATGGAATCAATGGTAGTTAGTATTCTCAGCAGAAACTGTACCCTCCTCCAAATTAAGTAACTATGTGTTAGAACGTCGTAACAGACCTGTTCTTTTCCTCATATACTGTGTTTCCCTGAAAATAAGACCGGGTCTTATATTAATTTTTGCTCCAAAAGACGCATTAGGGCTTATGTTCAGGGGATGTCATCCTGAAAAATCATGCTAAGGCTTATTTTCTGGTTAGGTCTTATTTTCGGGGAAACACGGTACTAGAACTGGCCAAAATTACGCTAAGAAAATACCGCCAAAACAAAATCTCTGTGCTCTTCCTAGGAAATCTGGGTTCTACTTCTAGCCTCGCTTCTGACCGTGAAGTGGTTCAAATTCTTATTTTATAAAGAATTAGGTTCCACCTCGAAAGTTACACTTCCCCAAATACACTGTCTAGTATTAATAGTTCTTTCCATTAAATTACTCTACCTCCTTTAAGAAAATCCAGATCATTTGTCACGAAATACTTCTTTTGTTAAACTGTTTATTACTGGTATGATAAAAATGTAGTCAGGTTTTGAAAAATACTAGATAATTCCTAATTTTTAAGAAGTCAGTATGCCAGATACCAAGATTTAAATGTACACAAATAAAGACTAAGTGAGGTTCACCTGAAAGCCCACTACGAAATGGAAAGTGAGTCATTTCCTAATATTTCTAATTTTCACAGAAAGACTTCTTTCTTGGGGAAAAGTTTAAGCAGCTACATTAATGGAAGGCTAACCATGATTTTAAAGAAATACTTTGTTCTAGAATAAACACATCATGCGATTTTTCAGGGAGATAACATTTGCCTTCTCTAATAACAACCACCAAGTCCCAAAACATTACGATATGCAAAAAGTAGCCTTTCAAAATATACAGCTCGGTTTACTTTTGTAATGGGATGCTATTGAAAATACAGTTTGAACCGATTCTTCTCTGGCTGAAGGAAAACAAATGCTGAAGTCTGGCAAACGTACAGCGAGCCACCCTGACAGAGTAAACATTTACCCTTCTGATTCCGCCTCCACGAATACTTCATCTCCGTCGTCACCGGCTGCCGTTTCATTGGCTGTGGACAGAGTGCCAGTCGATGTTGTCACCATGGGAACCGACTGAGAGGCATGCTCCGAAGCGTCAGCGGTGGTGCTCTCAGTAAACACGGTCACTTCAAAATAAAAA
The DNA here is from genome assembly GCF_004115265.2 of Rhinolophus ferrumequinum. NCBI lineage: Eukaryota > Metazoa > Chordata > Mammalia > Chiroptera > Rhinolophidae > Rhinolophus > Rhinolophus ferrumequinum. Next base: position 17,058,111 of record NC_046305.1, read on the forward strand.
GACCAGAAGAGCAATGAACACTGTAACTTCGTGCTGTCCCTGATTTTTGTCCAGAAGACGTCTCATAGGTTTTCATTTTACCAATGGATTAGGTTTTACATCATCTACTCGTCTGCCTGTGCTACCTACCTGGGGCTGCTACTTGCAGGGGAGTTGTGGGAACACTTCGGCCACCCGACTCTTCTTCATGAGCTAGGAAGAGTGGTGTTTCATACATTCCCAAACCTAAAGACAATTCTGAATATTAACAAATGATTGAAAGAACACGAAAGTGTCAATATGCGAGGTATCTGAAAGAAAAAAATTAATCTGCAGACACATAACTTTGTTGACGTCCACAATTAGCTCATCAAACAAACATCAATCCCTCAAAATGTGAATACAATAGAAACGCATTCTTTAAGCTCCCTAATACAAGTACCCTTAAAAAGTATCCAAAAGGCTGCTCTTACAGTTTCATACAGGTTAAGTTTACTGAGTACCCAACTATGAACTAGGTACTATGTTAGCATCTATGCATCACCCAAACTGCAAATATTATTAGTCCCCTTTTTGCAAAAGAAACTATATTTCAAGAAGGTTAATTAACTTTCCCAAAGTTACAAAGCTAGTAAGTGGTGGCATTCCAATTTAAGCCTAGAGCTGACTTCCAAGTCTAGAAATTATCCTATAATACAAAGCCACATACAAATTTGAACTCATATGACCTCACAATTTCATAGTGAAAGAGGCATGCAGTGTTGAAATGAACATCCTAAACCATCAGGTACTAAGATATACTACATAACTTAATGAGGGCTGCAGATTAACCTTTTGTTTGGGGTTTATTATTAAAGTAGTATGCATTCCCTATTCACTTATAAAATGCTGTTAACAGCTTCCCATAAATATAGTGGGCCATATGGATACCAATTCAGGATTAAAAGGTAATTAATTCCAGAAATAGCATAATTCATTTCCAAATAACCAACTACTATTACTTAATTTAGGGGTCATCTTCCTCCACATATTTTTAACATTTTATTTTTCTTATTTTTAATGTTAATGGAAAATATCTACTAGTTTTATGCACTTAACTAGGAATATTAAATGTCAAACAATTCAGAAAGTATGTTCCATTCCTTCTAAAAACTTTAAAACGGCTGGTAGTACCTATGTATATTTACTGGTTCAAGAAACATTTCTGAACACTTAGCACATGTATGATGCTATACTAGGAGCCAGAAGAGGAGCTGAAAGAGATACAAATGTAAAAGCTAGTCTTTATGTTCAAACTCAGAACTTTGTTGAAAAGATTTATATATAAGGCAATGTTTAGTAGCAGTACATATATTATAGTTTTTCCTATAAATTAACATAGGAATCAACTTTTAAAAATATTTGCTCACTTATACAAAAAATCACATCAGAATAGTTTATTACCAAATACATGCAAACCCAGGAGAGCTAAGCTTTTCTTTAGATGTTTACCTCCTTGAGAAGCAAGCTGGCCAAGATCAGAGTGACTAGAACTTGTCTGTGGCATATCTTCAGGTGGCCCAAATCGGAATCTAGGAACACCAGCAACCTGTGGGGAACTGACCAAAAATTAATTTAAGATGATTTTGAAAGTTACCCTATTTAAATAAACCACAATGACCATAAAGAATATAGAAAGAATGAGCATAAACAAAGTGGGAAAGAAACACATTGAAAATAAAATTGATAAAGTAATTCTTTTTTTTTTAAATTTATTTTTATTAGTTTCAGGTGTACAAAGCAATGTACTAGTTAGACATTTAAACCCCTCATAAAATGATAACCCATCCCCCAAGCTATTACCCCTCTGACATCTTATATAGCTGTTACAATACCACTGACTATCTTCCCTATGTTGTACTCCACATCCCATGACTATATATATACCTACTTATTTGGTTATAGTTGACATTCAATATTATTCCACTTCAGCTTCAGGTGTATACGGTAGCAGTGGTCAGGCATCTACACAGTCTATGATGTGATCCCCGGATAAGTCCAGTGCCCATCTGGCACCTTACGTGATTTTTGCAACATTGTTGATTATATTCCCCATATGGTATTAACTGCAAATTTGTATTTCTTAATGCCTTCACCTTTTTCACCCTGTTCCCAACGCCGTTCCCATCTATCACCACGATAGATCTAGTACCTATCTGGCACCATACCTAGTTATTACAATATTGACTATATTCCTTATGCTATACCCTACATTCCATAAATAAATTCTTATACAAACATATTTAAAATATCAGTTGTCAAAGAATTTAGTAACAACATGAATCAATTCATATTACATATGATTTAATATATGGTGATTTACATATAACTTTCAACTCTCTTGAACTATGCCTCACGTTTCTTGAATCTGCTAGAAATTTCTATGTAGATATACTGAAAGCGACACAAACAACATGAGACCTAACAAAAAAGTTCAAATGAAGTAATGAGACAAAAAACTTGGTCTCAGTTTTCACTGTTTAGTCACAGATAATTCATGTCACTGTTCTAGCCCATTTCTTACCTGAAAGAGTTCACTAGACGGCTCCCAAGAACTTGAAAAAAATCTAAGATGGCTAGAAACTTGTTTTCTCCCTGTCCTAATAATATCAGCACCCACCTTCCTGCCCATAATCCAGGATCTAAAACAGCATTATCTCATTCTTTGCCCACTCCTTATTCTACCATTCCTTGGCGAGCCAGCTACTAATATTTATGGATTATATACCTCTATAGTAAATAACTCTTGAATCTATTTTCTTTTCCATTTCAACACTATTGCTTTAGTTAAGGACGTTCTCCTCCAGGCGGGTTTTTAAATATATCTCCACAAAGTTATTCTTCTATGGAAAAATCTTGAGTTCTTCTGAGCTATGCAAGCATGCTGTTTACTGGCTGGCACTCAGAAGCTGTGTACGAGAGGGACTCTGTTTCTGATTGGCTGACTTTCAGAAGAGGGGATGACACTGATTTGTTGGCTTCTAAAACTGTGTTGAGGTGAATTATGGTCAACTGAGGAAGTGTAAAACTCGCTCTGACGGTCATATGTTACTACATACTACAGAATAATCAATCTTTTCCCAAGTTTGTGGAAACTTTTAAAATCTTATTTTCAGGTACTTCAGCCACAATTAAACATATGTCCTTTCACACTGAGAGCCTTTTTATCCTTTAACAGGAGTAGTACAGCACAACAGTTAACATAGGTTCTAAAACCACATTGACTGGTTTGAAATCTAAAACTGCCACTTCCTGGCTGTTCGACCTCTGGCACATTTGTGAACATCTCTGTGCTTCTTTATCTACAAAAGGGCAATAATAATAGTGTCTATTCTCATAGTTTTGAAGATTAAACAAACCGATTCATGGACATGCTCCATAAGTGTTAGGTATTATTTTCCATGACTCAATTCAATGTTATACCCATTAAGTCCTCTGAGATTCTTTTCCTCTAATTCTTGGAACAAATTACTTCTTAATTTGTGTTAATAAAGCCTATTGCTTATGCCTCTGTTCTCCTAGCTTGTTTAGGTTAGTTACTTGCTCACAGGCTTAGCTTTCACAGTAATACTATCCGTCATGATCACTCTAATTACCAACACCTTCACCAACATCTACAAAGCATTTTACTATGTGCCAGATAATATTCTGAACATGTCAACATAAATTAATTCATTTAATTCTCGCAACTTATATGGCAGGAACTACTGTATCATTATTCCCATCAGTCAAATGAGGATAGTCAGGAACAGAGAATCTGAGTAACTTCACACAGGTAATTAGCAGTACAGCTAGATTTCTAACCCAGGTATTCTGACTCTGAAGTCCACGTTCTTAACCACTGTTATACTGACTTTAAATTTCAAATTCCTGATGGAAGCAACTGTATTTCATTCACCTCTGTGTAATTCTCCCTAACACTCAATCCTCCTACACCACCCCTAAGAGCTCAGTACAAAGTAGAGAGGGCTCAACAAATAATGAATCAATCAAATGTAAAGAAATTAACAGGGAAACGGGAAGACTTTGATCAGTCACCAAATATATTTCTCTTTGATTAACTTACTGAATTGCCTCAGCGAATCCATCAGTACGATGTGGCACCACAAGAGTAGGGGTACTTGGCACTGTTCTATCTTCATCGTCAAAAAAATGCTGCTGCTAAAACAAAGACAGAAAATGGGAACTAAACAGGAACATACATATGGACTATAAATTATTCACTGAACAAATGAACTGCTTTTACATGATTGGTAGGTACTTACCATGCCACCGATTCCTGGTGTCAGCTGAAGCCCACGTCCTACAGACTGCCTCCTAGTCATCTGAATTCTCTGTGTCGAAAAAGAAATTACATTTATTTTAAGGGATCAGGCAATGAAACAAACACCAAACATCAATAGATAGTTTATGATGTCGGTAAGAAAATAACTAAAATGTTAGCATATGATGTAATAATCAGGATATTTTCTCAGGAAAAACTGCTACTAATCTTGTACTAAAGAAATCAGTTTTGAATAGTGACAAAATTTTAATTATATAGGCTATATATTAACCAACAGATAAATATGTTATTAGCCAAGAGACAAAATATTAACCATTATTTAAAACCAATCTCTGCTCATATCTTATCTCTTTGTAACTAATTTATTTAATTAATACGTATGCCTTCTCATCTTAAGGTTTAATTTTCCTTTGGAGTTCAAAGAACAGTACTAACTATATATAAATTTTTTCCCAATTTAGACAATTCTAAATTGATAAGATTTGGTATATCTTGCAATCCTTTAAGACTTAGTACTTTCACATAATGGGGTTATCTTCACCAGTGATATTGTAGTAGAATCTATACTTGACAGTGTTGAGTACACCAAAAGGTTAAGACTCAAGCTAGATTATTAATAGAGGCTTCGTACTTTTCCTGTGGTTTCTGCAAGAGCTTATGATTAAGACATGTCCAACCCTGCTACAAACAGTGCTACATGTAAAGGGTCATGCACACTTTCATTAATTTTAAAAGTGAAAATTAATGTGTGGTTATAAACAATGACAGAAAACTGTTTTGTTATGCAGAACAGAAATTTCCTTTTTTTTTGAAAAAAACATGTCCATCTTAGAGGAAAAAAACCTTCAAAGCAGATGGTGGTCAGCTGCTAAAATACATTTTACGTCAACTGAAATCCAAGAAAATCTTTTTCCTTTTGTAACTTGTAGGAACAGCGACCGCATAACAGTGCCTTTTATTTGCTATGACTATAATCATTTCAACTTATACACAATTTTCAGTCAGTCTTGCCTTTCCAAACTTCACTCCATTATGAAGTAAATTACTGCCATATTTCCAGGGAAAGAAATCAGATTAGTTTCAGTTCGAAAAATTTTATAAAAATATGCCAAAACGTTAGAGTCCATAATTTCTAGACAAAAAATAAAAAATATCTAATGGAAAGAAAGGGAGAAAAGCCAAGATTTTTTAAAGTTCATTTTCAGAATGACCAGTGCTTTTAATACCTGCACTGGTGGTCCCAACTCTTGAGGTGGCGCATGAATGGTCAATCTTGGGGGTAGTGGGTGTGGTGGCCGTCTAGGGGACTGAGGTGCACGAGGGGTCTGTCTTTCAGATGCTGATGATGGCTGTTGTTCTCTAGAAATCTCCTGGGAAAATGAGGACTCTGCAGTACCTGTATTTCCTTCACCTATAGGAAAAGAAAAGCTTATTTGGAACCATTTATCACAGAATAACTCAGACCATCCCTAGAAGTATAAATCTTGCCACCTCATTACTATTTTCAGAAGGAAAGTCGTGAGGTATGGTGGACCCAGAGATAATGGGGGTACAATTACCAATTATATGGCCTTAGGCAAGTCTCTTAAACTCTCTGAGTCTATTTATTTGGTTGGTTAATGGAACAAATGTAATCTACAAGAAAGGTTTATCTGAAGCTTTCAATAGACAGAAAGCACTTAGCTTAACACATGATAAAATAAACACTTAATAAATTTTGGTTCCTATTATTATAATGGGCAAATTATCTAAAGGTCAGACCACTATGGTATCAGTATTACACGCAAACAGGATGAAGGAGATTGGGAAACAGCCTTTTAACAACACTTTTATATTTTTGTTTTCCTCAATTTTAAATTTCAATGGTCCTTTAGATGTCTTGGTCTTCTATATACATGGTAGAAATGACAGATGCTGTTTCCCACTTTGAAAAGTTGAATGGGACATCACAGAATTCAGTAGTTTAAAAGTCTGAGGTCTAGGCCTCTTGAGCATTGAGTTGTTTTTTTTTTGTTTTGTTTTGTTTTGTTTTAATTTATTGGGGTGACAATTGTTAGTAAAATTACATAAATTTCAGGTGTACAATTCTGTATCACATCATCTATAAATTACATTGTGAGTTCACCACCCAGAGTCAGTTCTCCTTCCATCACCATATATTTGATCCCCCTTACCCTCATCTCCCAGAGCATTGAGTTTTCAGCCCCTCTTGAGTCTTGCCTTTGCTCGGCCTGCTCCAAACCCTTTGGAGCGTACTTTTTCTCCTAATAAGGCCACCTTGAGCCCTGAGCCTTGAGCCGCTTTTCTTTGTGCTTCGCCCACTCCTAATTCTTTGGATTGTACTATCTTTTCTAATACACTTTTTCACCACTTAAAAGAAAAAAAATTCTGAGGTCTAGAATCAGATTCTAGCTCTAACACTTAATAGCTATGTGACCTTGGTTGAGTCACGTTGGTTGTTTCTACTTCGCTTTCTCAGGTTGTTCAGTGGTGCTTAAACCCTATAATCTTATCGTGAGATTTAAGTAACTCAATACAAGAATACACTCTCAGAAAAAGCATTTTTATGACTATTGGCAATGTACCAAAGCTATCCACTAACTTAATTTTATCCAGACGACTAGGCCTATCTTCGCTTGACTGTAAAAAAGAAACGAATAAGTATTCAAGTATTCAATGCTTTGTATTTGGGAAAAATGGCTATGAAAACTTGCCCTCAAAGGACTTAACTTTTAGTGATAATACCTAAAGATATAAATGCAGCACTAGTTCAAAATGGTCCTATACTAGTTAATGAGATACTGAGTTGCTTTTCGGTGAAAACAGACCAATACCACAAATCATGCAGTAGAAGCATGCACAGAGAGAACTTTGGACCTCCAGCTACATTCAAAATCCAAGTCTTGCCCTCCCCGTTCACGAACCCAAATGACCAGGATATATCCAGAACTTGAACACGAGAGAGAACCCTTTCAGAAGCCACGGGTCCGCTGTCCAGGAAGATCTGGTATTGATGCCCCTTTACCATAAATGGCCAAATTCCAAGGTCCTCCAATTAAAACTTATCCCACCAGCACTTCCGCACACCTGGTCCCCCAGCCCCTTGAAAACATTTAACCTAGTCCAGTGAGCAAGATGGATTTAAGGCACCATTAGGTCTCCTCCCATCTTCTCAGTTGGCATCTTTTCGATCAATAAACATTTCCTTACTCAAAACTCTTGACGTTTGGAGTTTTGGCCTAAGAGTCATGTACCCAATCTTTGGTTTCGGTAATAATCTGGCGAGTCAGCCAGGAGCTCGTGCCAGTGTCAGGCCAACGCTACCTGGGTTTCCTCTCCATGAGTCCCGAGCAGCTGCCAGGCCATTTTGCCTTGGGGGTCAGAGAGGGACTTTTCCTGGCAGGCACCAACCGCCATTGGCACATGGTCATTTGGAATAAGGAGACCTCTTTGGATTTCAGTCTATCATTGGTTTTGTTTTGGGCTAAGTTGCTCCAGCGCTCACTACTGGATTCCTTCCTCTCTAGCTGGGCTTTCTCGCCCTTGGGACAAAGCCATGTGCATTTTGAATTTAGTTGGGGACCTCCATCTGAGATTAGGATCAGGATTGTGAGACCCTACTTTTTTTTTTTTATGGACTGTGTTGTACTTATTTTGTCTGTATTTCTGTGTCTTTGAGAGCTGACGGGCTTGATTTGGAAATAGGGTAAGTCCCGTGAGTACAACCGGGAGCTCCGTTCCCTCCACTTTGGGCTTTCCCCTTGGAATAAGCCAATTCGTTTTGCATGTTTGGAGTATCCTATTGAAGAACAGAATAATTGTAGGACTTTTACCTGATTTCTGAACCCGTTCGTTTGCATTCGTTTGTTGGGCCACTTAAATTTAAAAATTGTAACTTGTCTAGTTTATCTAAGGTTTGGTGAAGAGAGTACTCAACTTATTGTCTTATTTGTGTGTCAATCTTGCTTTGTGTGTATTTTGTTTATTGGCTTTGAAGTAAGAAGTAAAATGGCATCTGAGGCTGCTTCCCCTCCCCCATCTTCATCTCCAAATGTGGTTGCTGCCATCCTGGACTCAGGCTCCATCCCGGGTGCCATCTTCCTCTAGGAAAATCTGCTACTTTAAATGCAGGCATTCTAAAGCCACTCCTTTTTTTTTTTTTTAAACCTTCTGAGCTTTCCAACTTTGTTGTGCACACTTCCTTCCCATTGCCTATTGTTTGTCTTGTTGACAAGTCCATCTTAAGGGTCACCCTTGTAGGAGAAGATCTCAGGCCTCTTGGAGACAATGAAATGCATTTTCTGATCATAAATTAATTTTAAAACACCTTTAAAGGAATTCATACAGCACGCAAAGCTTTGGTATCTGTGCACAATCTTAACTTACTCCATCTGCCAGAAACATAATTTGGATCCAGTTTTATCACTTAAATCTTTAGATCTGTTTATGTTTATCTCTAAGTTTATGTACGTCTACGTATGCACGTTCTAGATATAACATATTTCTACCGCTGAATGGTATTGCTAACTTGTAATATTAAATTGGCTTAAACAAAGACGTGCTTATATGAGAATTCTCAAAAATACAACAGACTAACCCAAATATTTTTCAGAATCACATGATCTGGGAAAAATATTTTGATACTAAAGCTGGTTTTGAGTTTGGTCTGGTTAAATGCACATATCTTTAGGATCATCAGCATTACATACTACTTTAATACTACCTGGGTTTATTAGTCAATAAGTCCATGTTATCTCTCTCAAAGTTTATCGCCAAGAAAAATAACTTGGTATGACAAAATTTCGTTATGTAATCTAAACTTAATTGTTAGGAACAAGTAAATTAAATAAATGTAAGGATAAAAAGTTTCTTTTAGGTTAACTCTTTAGCAGTAATTTAGGTATAAAAGTATACTTAAAATAGTTTTCTAAATCTCTTTGGTAATGTGGAACTTCAAAGTTTTGTTAGCGAAACAATGGATATTCATTGAATACCTAAGTCATTACCAAATAAGAATCCTGAGAAAGTTTTATGTGTGTTCAAGGTTATTAAGATTAAAATAAATTTAATCAAGTAAGTGAATTTAAACATCAAAAGGTGATACAAATTAGAATTAAGTTTTTCTCTCTGCTAAAAGGACTATTGGTCTGCTACTGATAGGTGTGAAAAAGTTTTCTGCCTAGAAAGCAAAGATTCTGTGTTTTATAAAAATAACTTTCTGTTTTATATTATCTTAATCAGGCACTTGATTACTTAAAACTGAATGTCCTAAATAGTAAAACCTAAGGTTTGCTAACAATTATGTAAACACCTATTTTTCTTTAAATGGATAATTTATTGCTTCATAATGATTTATGATCCTATTTAGTCAAATGTCCAAACCTTTTAATGTATTTTGAGAAACTTCCTAAAATTTAAATTATAAGTAGTCTTGACCTGGGATTAACAGGTAATCCAAAAGGGTCCCTGGAATACCTCAAAAGATGTTTTCTCTCCTTACTAAAGAGAAATATTAAATTAATTATGCTTATTTTGATGTGTTGGAATTACATGGGAAGCACTGTCAAATAGTAACACTGAGCCTTTTTTATGTTGTATTTGAATATATTATAAATGTGCCAGAAATATATGTGCAATTGCTAGAAATCCGAGATACCCTGACATATCTGTCATCAAAATTGAGGGATACACTAAAACGACTGAACCTGAGTATCAGACTGTGGAACAGATGGATAAAGTCCATTCTGTTTCTACAAAAATGACCCCTCACCGCCAAACTTTTGCCATTTTGATGTTCTTGTAACATGGCAACAGTCTGTTCCTGAATCAGAGAAATTAAGATGGGTAAATGATGACCATAAATTAAACGAATAGTCAGGGCTATGGGAAACCCAACATGGCCACTTAATTAACCTGGCTCCCTGGCATTTTTTTGCTTTTTGCATTCCATTATCCACCATAGTACATTTAAGCTGTACTTCATTCAACTGACATTTAGTTTGGGTTGTTAATATGTGCTTTTTGTGTGTATGTTTTCTGGATGAGTTGAAGCTTTCCCCTGCCAGAAAACCGATGCCCTCACAATGGTAAAGCAACTGTTAGAAAATGTGTTTCCCACTTGGGATATACCTTCCATGATCTCAAGTGGCTGGGGTACCCACTTCACAGAGCAAATCATACGAATCCTGACGGCCGACTTGGCAATCATCAGGCAAAGTCTAGAGAACTAAAGGAAAAACTGGATTCAAGCAGGAGAAGTTTAATAACACAGGACTGAATGAACTAATGAAAATGGTTACAATTTTCGTGACTTTTTTGTTTGAGATTGATGATTTTTAAATGTTTTGTTTTCTAGATAAAAAGAAATTTGTATAACTCAGCAATTTGGTAAGCAGAACTAAAACATTCTTTTTTTTCTCCCTATTTGATCCCTCCAGAATCCAGAAACTTTTAATTAGTATTCTTATTTTCATGGCAATGTGATTATTTGCATAAGTTCGGTGAGCATCTCTTCTTTTTATAACAGGATACAACTAGAAACTGGTTTTACTCCCAAAGCTGTGAAATGTCATGTTTAGGAGAGAAATACATACTCAGATATGACCAGAAAGCTTTAAGGAGTTAAGACTGACTTTGGGAGGCAATGAAACCCCCTTGCTAAAACAGCCGGGACACGTTGTTTACATAGTTCACAGCAGTCTTTCCAGGTGAGGAACGAAGGTTAGTTCTGGGGAGATGCAAAAAAGAACCTCAGGATGCATTTGGGACCCCGAGAAGAGAGGAATTCACCCAAATCTATAGGTATTGCAGGCAGAGTCTGATGGCTGGGATGTGGCTTGGCTTTTCAGCCTTGAGACACTATTTGAAGTTCAACCTGAAGATTCCTTAGGAAAATTCCAGCAAAGCAGATTTACACATACCTATACAGTTAATTACTATTCTTGCTGGACATATATAAATAATAGGCCAATTTTATTGAAACTAGACTCATTTTGCAGATAAATTACACTTAATTTGGCTACCTTTGGTAAAAATAGGAGTGATTTTGGAGAAAAAAACTATTTCAATAGGAACTATAATATACCTTTGTGGGTATTAAATTCTGGTGCTACTGTTTGAGTTTTGTTCTGTTTTCTACTTGTAAACTGGACTGAATAGTGAATTCTTCTAATGACTTGGAATCATTGAAAACTAAAACTGCTTTTCTTGAACCTTACCAACTCATCGTGGTTTGGGTCCTTGGAAACATAGTAACGAAAGTTACTCTTTATTCTTTGTCTCATATTAGGGTACAGGTATCCTGGCCTGCTGCTACCTCTACCGTTGTTGCTGTGCTCTCTGCTTGTAAACTGAATACTCAGAATGCCCCTCAAAGGTTCAGGTACTACTGAGGGAGAGATAAGTGTAAGAGCCAGATAAGAGGGGCACAGTGGGCAGCTAATCCTCCCTCTTAATTGAACCTGGACCCAGTTGCCCTATGTCCCTCATGGAGAACAAAAAGGGGATTTGTAACCACAGAACTAGCTCAAAATTGTCCTATCCTGTTTAAGGAGATACTGAATTGCTTTTCAGAGACAGTAGACCAAAACTGTAAGTCGTGAGCTAAAGCATGAATAGACGAGAGAACTTTGACCACCGCTGTACCAGGAACCAAAGTCTCACCCCTCACCCCACCCCCCTGTAGAACCAAAGGACCAGGACATAACTGAAACTTGAACACCAGAACTCTTTCAGAAGCCACGGGTCCGCTGTCCAGGAAGATCTGGTATTGATGCCCCTTTATCATAAATGGCCAAATTCCAAGGTCCTCCAATTAAAACTTGCCCCACCAGTACTTCTGCACACCTGTTCCCCCAGCCCCCTAAAAACACTTAACCTAGTCCAGTGAGCAAGATGGATTTAAGGCACCATTAGGTCTCCCATCTTCTCATTTGGCACCTTTTTGATCAATAAATATTTCCTTACTTGAAACTCTTGACGTTTTGGCCCAAGAGTCACGCACCCAATCTTTGGTTTCAGTAACTGTGAGGCAAAAAAAATTTCTCTCTATACCCCAACTATGTGATACACAAAATATGTTTCTTAAATTTACAAAATATTTTATAAAATGTAAATTATTACCCAATGTATCATTAACCTCTCCTTATCTCATCTCCCTTAAAAAGTAACATTATTCTACATTATATGGTTTAATATTGTTTTTCTCTTAAAAACATTAGAAGTTGAAAAGACTGCTTGTCCTTACTTTTCTAAACCTTGCACTTTAAAATACAAAGGCCTATATGAAAACTCAGATACACTATTTTCCCACTAGTCTAAGTAGATAAGGTTTTTGTTATATTACTATTAACGATTCTGGCCTAGTATTATCTACAAAAGCAGGATATTATTCTAGATTATCGCCAATTCTTTAAACTACATTTTATAACAATTCTAAAATAAAATAATTTTCTATGAATTTCCTAATCCTTTATTGCCTATAACGTTTCAATAGATCTCCGGAACTCATCCTTTCAAAGATTTAACAAAAAGCATGTTATATTGGTCAAAAAGTTTTTTATTCATTGGACAAGCAGACAATATTGCAAAGCTCCAATATCCACAAATTTTGAAACATGTAGCTTGATTACACTGACCTCTTCTGGTTCTGACGTCCCTGATTTAATTTTTCCACTTAAAAACAGCAGCATTTATAATACTTGATAGATTTCTAAATGTTTGAATCTTACAGCAGTCCAATGAGGTAGAAAAGATAGTATAATAATTGCACTTTACAAATATAAATATAGTACGCTTTATGAGAGAATATGACAAAGCTACAATAAGAGCCAATCTTTTGCTAACCAAGTTTTATTACCTATGTGCTAATTAAATGCAATCCTAGTTTAGAAAATATTACTAGAATTGTTTAATGAAAAAAGAGACTAAAAATCTCACCGCTGTTTTGAGAATCAGCAGCTCTCTGATTACTTTCACCTCCACCCATACTTTCTTCTGTTTCTGTACCTGGATCAGTCCCATCACCACCCTAAAAACAACAGATAAATACTAAGTGCAAATAAAATAAAATATTATTACCTTAAAAAATAATTAACCAAACTAAACCACAGTAAAAACAAACCCAGAAGTATAAAAAGTTATAGTGTTCTAAGAATAGGCCTTCCTGTACCCTTGGAGAACAGTAAGCTTTCCAAGCAAGTCCTTCAAGAAAACAGGTGGCCAAAATTCTAGCCAATTACCTCAGCATCATCAGCTTCATATCCATCATTGCCATCTGCACTACCGGTGCCTTCGTTACTATCATCACCCTCGTCGCCCATCCCTGTGTCATCTTCGTCGTCATCATCCTCTTCTTCATCTTCTTCATAATCCTAGTAAAAAACCTCCAAGTATAAATACAGATCTAGAACACGGCACACATGTTCTGCACATCTTCATACCATGCTTAGAAATTTACGTGACACATTATGGATCAGGATACAGGAGTTGGTCTGAAAGTTGTTACAGGATTAGTTCAGTGGCAGCAAATATCAAACTCTGAAGTTTACTAGAATTAGTACAATAACAACCAACTCTGAAATCTAATTGTTCATGTAAGTTCATTTCAAAGATTAAAATTCCTAGATGTGCACAAAGTATCAAGTGGTCCACTTTAATTGAAAATGTGGCATTGAAGAATGGTGACATTATATTATACTATGGGGCTTTTAAAAAACATTGTTTGATTAATGAAAGAATTTAAAATGTGATGCTGTCGACACAAGATTAACTCCCAAAATAAAACATGAAGTTTCACTTAAACTACACTTTAATTATCCTAAGATCTCAATTTCTTTTGAAAAGAACTATGGGGGGCTCCAGGAGAAAAAAATACCCTAGTTTCTTCTATTATTTTCAGAAACCACAGAGCTAACAATTAAATCCAGTCACTTATCAATATGATTAAAATTAAGCTTAATTAATCTAACCAATTTAACATATCCTAAAGGGCTTAGCAATCATTTAAAAAACTTGGGTTTTTCCACCACTTGTTCTACACTCCATTTCACTATAAAATATGAATTTAGAAGCTAATCAGGATAAAAGAAAAGCAAAATAATTTATTTAAACTGACAAAAGAATCAGAATTCATTGGTTGATGCTTTAGTAGTCCCAAGAATTTCAGCATTTCATCAAGAAGTTTAAAAACAATGGATGACTTCAAACCAAATTTACCTCATGTTCGCCATCATTTTCATCATCATCCTCCTCTTCATCATCACTGTCAATTACTATGACAAGATCTCCTTTGCCTTGACCATCTTGGGACGAAGTTGTTGTTTGCTGATCTGACTGAAGGGGTCCAAGGTCTATTTGTAAAGACTGAGAGGTTTCTTCACTGTCTTCCATTGGAGTATAATCTCCCTGAGTCACTCCCTTTAAAAATTAAAAAAATAAAAAATTATGAAAAGTCAAATATACCTAAAACTATCAGTAACATACTGTAGATCTACTAGTATTTTATTTTTAAAAATATGGTTTTTGAAAGCAGAATTAATTTAAAAACCAAACGAAAGATGAACCTTAGGGTTTCTTTACTGTCTTCCTATAGAAGAATTGTTATAAATTTCGTTGGCTAGTACTCCAATAAAAAAGGAGAAAAAAAATACACACACATATATGTTGTCAAAACTACCAGTGTGATACTGTAGATCAGTGCCGTCCAACAGAATTATAAACATGAGCCACAATATGATTCTCACATGTAATTTAAAATTTTCTAGTAGTCACTTAAAGACACAGGTGAAATAAACTTTAACAATATACTTAATAGAGGCAAAACTTTATTTCAACATGTAATCAATGTAAAAATTAATGAGATATTCTACATTTTAAAATTTATAGTAAATCTCCAAAATCCGACGTGTATTTTACACTTATAGTGTATTTCAATTTCAAGTGCTCAACAGCCATCGTGGTTAATTGACCAACCAAAGTCAGGAAAGAGTATCTGTGGGCCTGCAACATATTCTTAAAAAAAAATTTTTTCTCCCCAAATCTCTGGAAAATACACTAAATAAGCTATTATTAGTGTCTTTCTACAAAGACACTTCTACTCTACCCCCTAGAAAACTCTATTATAAATCTTCAAACCACATCAAAGATATCAGACATAAAATTCTTTGCTTAATCTATTTCCTCACAATTCTGTTTTGTTAGCTATTCAACTAAACTGTAATTTTAACTTTATTTTTGACACTTACTGTAAAAAATCAAATGTCTACTTTGTAGTTAAGCACCCAGCAAAACCTATTTTTCTACAAGCCAGAAACAATGTCTTGTGAACTAAATCATTCATAAAGACTATGTTTACTATAATGGAAAATGGAGTGAAATCATGGTATAATTAAAAATGTGCCTCAAAGTCCTATGCTTATTTCAAGAAAAGTAATACTTAAAAAGAACATCTGCTTCATTGTCAGAAAATCAGAAAAATGAACTGTTACACATTCAGTAGACAGTGTGAGAAAGCAGAAAGCCAAATGATACCTTTGATTCATAGACAATTTTGCCAATCTCAAGAAAAAGCTTTGCAAAACAGATTTTAATATAATTTAAACAAGTCTGGCAATAGAATAGAAATTCACATCTTACTATTTAAAATTGTTATGCTCTTCAGATATGACACTGAAGATACACGAAAAAGATGTCATTTAGAGAGCTATGTATTCATCTTGAAAGTTTAGTTTTCTGTTTTTCACCAAAGAAAACTAAAAATAAACTTACAAAATTAACGCACCTAAGAAACTAAAATTTACTTGCAATCTATGGTACTTATGATTAGCTAGAGATAATTCCTTAATTTTATACACGTAATTTTAGAATAAAATGATCCTGAAAATTTATTCAGACAGAAAGTGTTGTTTTAATCTTAAAAAGACAATAGGAAATCAGATAGCCTGAATTCAAACCCCAGCTTCAATGCTATGAGAACTTGGGTATGTGATTTATCTGGGCATTGGTTTCTTCACCTACAAAACAGGGTTCTTTTGAGGATTAAATTAGTTAATAAATGCAAATTTCTTAGGAACACTTGGCTTATAATAGTGAGTTCTGTGTTAACTATTAATATTACTATATTATGAATTCTCAATTTGTGGAGTAGAGGGATGGTAAGAAAGTAAATAATATTTTGAGTGCCTAACACGGCATATACTAGTTTACGTACTTTATAATACTAAAAATTATGTTACAATATTCTAACAGATGAGAAAATTGAGGCTTAGAGAAAATTAATGACTTGCTAATAATCACACAGCTTCTAAGTGGTAGAGTTGGGAATGGAACCTAGTTGTTATTTAAGAGTCTATGCATTTCCACTAGTGGGGTTGCCTCTGAAGAGGCCTCAATGAAAGTTCAAAAAATGAAGTGTACCACTGCATTTCCTTTCATAGATTATTTTAATTCAGTGAGGTAAGAGATAGAGGGAAGCAACAGAACACCACCAAATCGGGCACTATGGATTAACTCAACACTCAATCAGATAGGAATGGATAATCTTTACTCATGACAATTCTTAGCATGGAAAATCTGTGCTAAGTAAAAACATTTCTTTAATAAAGTTTAGAAGGCAATATGCTAATTAGGAGTAAAACAAACCAAAAATTGTACTGGTAACTAATAATATTTCATTAAACATAAAACAGCCAATTTAAAAAAAGTCCAAATAATGATTGTCTGTTGAAGCTGATTTTATTAATTAAAAGCAACAATTTGTTATTTTAAATATGTTTTACTTACTTCTCCAATGGAATCTTGAGAATCTTGGTTGTATACTTGTGTCTCTACCTCTCCATCAGTACTTTCTTCTGCCATAACTTCTTCCTGAATAATGATATACAAGTGCATTAACTCTATCAGTTCACTAGATGAAACATTCAGCTAGTTCTCTCAAAACTCAAATCTATAATTTTACAAAGCTATTCATCAGAAATGTTCAGTTATATTTATTTACAAAGTATAATCACATTCCTTGTCAGTACATACAAAATAAAGCTTGAGCATTAATTAAATAGATGCTAATAAAATTAATTTAGTAATCTCAACGTTTGATAGTAAAACAATTCATTACAATTTATCCTCAACAAAAGAAAATAAAGGAATATAGTTTTGGTTAATCTGAGAGGAAATAAAAAAGGCAGGTAACAGTTTAAAAATTGTCCATGAGATAAACTTCCTTATTCTTTGAATTAAAAAAAAAATGAAAGGGAATTCAATTTATGTTTTATAACTATGTTTTTAAAATTGAAATGGCAACTAATTTAATAAAAGATATGCAAAGGATATAAAACATTATTGGCAACAGCAACAATATCTGGGCTGTCAGTGGAAACTGTGTAGTAAGTTAACAAGAGAGTTTTCTGGATTTTGGCCCCAAAAGGTCCATTCATCTAATACTGCTGTAACTGAATGAATATCTTAGCTCTATTGATTGAAATAAAAGCAAACAGAAAGACCTTTACCCACCTCAGTTCCTACAGGTGTAACACTTTTCAATTTCTTTGGAAGAGGCATTTCCACTGTATCATCAGAGACCTGGTCTGATGCTTCTATGGTGCTATCCTCTTCCTCTTCACGTGTACGCTTCGGCAAAGAAGAACTTGGGGTAGCCGACACTTTGAAATATTTAAATAATTTAAATCTTCAATTAGAGCACGATAATAAACTCAATTTAGACAAAGTTATTTTTTAAAACATTTTGGTCATTTAACTAAAGAAAGACACAGTCAACACTTATTTGGACAGATTAACATAGTTTGTTTCTACTAATCTATGTGCAAAGAGCAACTTACGCTCTGAATCAACACTCTTAATACTATCAACCTAAATAAACTTTGGGTAATAAAGCCAATCAACTTTTATAGCAATATATCTGATCCACTGTTATTACACTGGTATATAACTCTTATTCACAAAGTTTACAGAGGATCTTCTCTAGCTACTTAAAACCCTGGGCTTAAATAAAAAGATTTTCTTGTATTTTTAGATTTGAAAATCCTTATTTGTTCTTTTCTTAGATGTCTTAGTTTTCAGGACCTGTATTAAGTTACGTATCGATTTTATGAGTTGTACCATCTTTAAAATCCATCAAAACATAACTGGAAAAGATCTAAATGACAAAAATGAGTGATCCAGAATAGAATTCAGCAGTAAACATGAAATAAAACGTTAGGAATACATTTATCCATTCTAATGGTAGAAAACAAGTATGTACAAAGAGTACTCAAAATATGTATTAATATATTCAAGAAACTATAAATACACAGGCCTACTCTAACTTCATTTTAAAATTAATTTTACCAGTGCCAAATACTGCCGTGGAAGTAGAAGGCCGCTCAACTGGCGAACTCTGAACCACCTCTACTATGCTTGGAGACAGCTCTTGATTTGCAGGCTCAATCTGAGGATGACTCTGTTGAGTGGGTTGCACAAAAGCCGTAGCCTGTGTTTGCTGCTGGACAGTTAAAATGGGTTGAGGGATAGAAGGCTGGACATTAGGACTAGTAGAACGAACAGATCCACTTGTGCTTCCAAAAACTGGAACATGTTCCACAGGTCCTTCTGATTGCATAGCTGAAAAGTAATCATAATATTTAATGTATTAAGTCTTCTGTTCTTACCAAAGCAGAGATTATCCCTCTTATTCTGTGTTATAGATGATTTGTATAGTTATTTAGGTACACATCTCTTACCACTCACTAGACAAAAACACTGAGGGTGAATGTAACGTATTATGCATTTTTGTATTGCCCATGTGACTGACATGGCAGTAAACTGCTGGCTGAATCAAATAAATATGTGAAACTGTTTTTTGCATCTATTATTCTACTTAAATTACGACCAAATAAAATAAAGAAGCTCAGAGTCAAACTGTAAGTTTTTATTAAGCATCGTTTTCTTTCTAATTGATATAAAATAACCATTGTTTGATTGGCAATATATCTGAAAATCATTGTATAGAATGTAGCTGAAATATTCTGTACTTTCACAGCATATACACATATATTTCTAAATCCTTGAATACTGAATTCTAACATCTGTTAAGACACGAAACTAAGGATATTGTATTTAGTAAAGTTTTACTAAACACCTATCTTGGAGTTGGGATTAAATAACGAAGATTCTTACCTTTAGGATCTCAATCTAGTAGGATAAAAAGGTATGTATTAAAGTGAACTGTAACTATTGTAGTACGAAATGCCATGGGAACAAAGTGGAAAAAGCAATTAAAAGGTCAGTTTCAGTGAAAAAGTGATATTTGGGTCCAACCAGTGACTTAGTATGGTTTTCCAAAGTGGACTTCATATCATCTTTCTTTGCTGTTAGAAGTGAAAATTTTGATCCCAGAAAAATATGCCATATACTCAGAGGGCTGCATTTGCCCCCCTTTTTAGCTTACAAACAAAATAAAGCAGAAAGGGAGTGAGGGAGTTAGTCGCAGTCACAAGTGTCCTGGGAGGTATACACTTGAAAAGATTAATTGCCCACTTTTATCATCGTGTCTGACTTTAGCTTCAGTGGAAGCCTCATTTATCCTTAAAGTTACCATCATTCTCTCATAACAAACCTAAATAAGCAAGCAGTCCAATCAGATCTGTGTGATTTTACTTACCTTCTTGTGATTCCACTTGTGTAGTGGGCATCACTGTTGCTGTTGGAGTAGTAGTAGGATTTGTAACGGTTGCAGGTGTAACCATTGGGCGGATACTGGCCCTGGGTGTTGACTTATTTCCAGCCATAGCTGCAGCTGTCACTTTACTTGGAGTAGACACAACAGGAGTTGGCTTGATATTAGCTGTTGGTGGATCTGATGTGCTGGCACTTACAGAGGGGAAAATGCAAGAATAATTGAAACTACTATAACATACACTCTATCAAAAGCAAAGCACACATATTTCTGAAAGTGAGTGTTCAACAAGTATGACCCTATTAATTCTGTTTTTCCTAGCACTGTTTTGGGCAGACTTCTGGCCAATTAAAAAAATATATATATATACACACACAGACATATGTGTGTGTGTGTGTGTGTGTGTGTATACACACATATATATGTGTGTGTGTGTGTATATATATATATATATAAAAGAAACAGTGATTGTAATACTAGTTTTTGTTCACTAAATATTTCAAACATCTTAGGAAAATCAGTAGCCTATCTTAGAAGTCAATCACATCTTAAAGATAAAAGATGTTTTCTGTCACAAAGCTCTACCTGGTAAGACTGCAAGTATGCTGAAAACATGAGTTCTGGGGGGAAAAAAAGATGCCAAAACATATGATGCAATTTTGCACAGATAAGTAGCTTTAGAATATATTTTTGTAATTAGAGTACAGATTTGTTTTCTCCCCCTAGATCATTAGATCTTTCCTGAGCTTTAAAAGGAAAACAGATAATAGATTATAAGAGAACTAAAACTTACATTCCTCTTTCACCAGAAGCTGGAGTTGTTTTCAAGGTGATCTGTCTCTGCTGTTCTGGGACCTATATAAAAAGAAAATCATGGGTTATCGTGCCTACCCCACAAGAGTCCATTAATGAATACCATCAAAATATTTCACTTTTGTTAATTCTCTCTGTACTTTCTGCTTAGCCAAAATTCACTCTGACAAAAAGGCTCCTAAATCACCCGACAGCTTCAAATAATATGTACAAAGACATTTGTCATTTAAACAGAATGAGCTAATCACCTTATTAGTAGGTTCTTGAGGCTCATCTCTCTGCTCAAGGTGTCTCTCTTGATGCTCCCTGAGTTCTCTTTCCAAGCGACTAATTCGACCTTCATATTGGGACTTAAGAGCAGTCATACGAACATCCAATTCATCTTTCTGCTGATCTAAGGCTCCGTTCCTTTGTTTAAGCTCCTCATTTTCTTTAGTTAGCTGATCTTTAACGCCTAAAGAAGTAACCATGTGATTCTATTAATATTACAATCAAACATTGGAAATAAAGACTATTTATCTACTTAATGGGTACTCAAAGATTGTATCAGTCTACTACTGAACTTTAACATCTGCAATAATTGTGGTACACTATACATCTCAATAGCCACAGTTCTAAATAGATCCATATTTATTACTCCAATATAAAATATACTTACTCCAACAAAAAAATATGTAACTTTCCCTAAGATCTCAAAAAAGCTAAAGGATCCATCATAAACTGCAGTCAGCATAAGCCCTTTTAAATGGCCTTTAATATTTCAATTATTAAATACAAGGATACTACAAATTGCAAAACTTTCATTTCATATCATCTATAGCATATACTAAAAAACAATTAAATAACTTTATTTTTCTATGAAATAAGTTGCTGGGACACTATCTTAGAGATCATTAAAAAATTGCTCATAATAAAATCCAACTAATTTGGCATTTTATTTACCTACTAAGCAGGCGGGCAAGCAAGGTGCAGTAAGGCCCTGAGTGTTGCAGCACTGAGCGCCCATAAATCTGACACGGCATTATCCCTGAAGGGATAGAGGGACCCTCAGTGAAGAGAGGCACAGAAAAATCCCTGGGCTGGTAAGATCCAATGCTGCCCAGTATACAAAAGGGCTCTGGACAGTACACTGTGGACCCAAAGGATCTCCACCAGAAGGTCTTAACAGTTACACACTAAAGCAGGAGAGCAGCACTCCCTACCTGCTTATTATCAGTTAACAAATAAGAAAGACTTCATATATCAAGGACATCCTCTTCACTTGAAAATTAAGATTGCTCTAATTGTGTGTCTAATAAACCCAGTATTTAAAGCACACACATACACAAGTTACCTTACAGTATTTACTTTTTTACTTTCCCATTTAATTTTAAGCCCACATCAAATAAATAACTTTTACATCAAGTTCAAACCTTAAAGTATATGGAAATTTACCAGCTAAATGTGCAATTTTTGATTTCGCTGCTACAATAGCCTTTCTTGTTTTCTCTTCCTTTTCAGTTATCTGCTGTCGGAGCTGCTCCTCCTGTGTGGTTCTATCTTGAAGATCCTGACGAAGTCGTGAAAGTTCTGATTGAAGCTGCACAGCCTGTTCTTGGAAATTTCGTGCTTCCGTCTCTTTTTCAGACAATGCCTTTTAAAGGGAAACAAAGTATTCACTACGTAAATCAATCAAATCAATATAACCTGCATGCCCTACAGACTTAAAATGTAAAACTTATTAATTTGCTCATTTAGATTAAATGAAAGTATAAACATAAAATGGTGGTCAAACCAAGTAATAAGTGAACACTTGGAAGATGATTAGATACTACTCACATACACAAGTCACTCAAAGTAATAAGGATAAAATACATACATTTCCATATAAGAAAAATGTTACTGCTTAACACATTTTTTCAATTCTTTTTTATGACTGAATAATACCCCATTCTACTTCTTTAGGTATTCAACAAGGAAAGAACTGGGAAATAAATGTTTCACTATTTCACACTCATACCTTCTGCAGATTCTCTACTTGACTCTCAAGTGATTTTGACTTTGCTTCAGCTTGGTTAAGGGTTTCTTTGAGCTCCTGCATTTCCTGAACTGAGACATGCTGTTCCTGATGGTCTCCAGAAGACTGAGCTGAGGTCTCCATGACCTAATGTGACAAAGAGAAATAATATACTTCTATGTTTATATTCAGTAATTCCACTTCTACAGGTTCATCGAAGGAAATAATAACTATACAAAGAAATTTATCTTTAAGGGTATTCATAAACGAATTTTCTATGGACTATTTTAATGTCCAAAAGTAAGTTATTAAATAGATTACAATTTTCCATACAATTGAATATTAACTAATCAAGATGACATGCATTGTTTGACACAGAACTGCTTGGAAAACAAATCACTCATCTGTAAAGAAAAGCATATTAAAGTGCTAATAGTGGTTAACTCTGAGTGGTAAGAATTATGGATTTTTTTTCTTCATATATTTTCTAATCTAACATGTGCTACCATATTTCCCTGAAAATAAGACCTAGCCAGACCATCAGCTCTAATGCGCCTTTTGGAGCAAAAATTAATATAAGACCCGGTATGACATGATATATGATATATGATATGGTATGATATGATATGATATTATGATCCGGTCTCATATTAAAATAAGACTGGGTCTTATATTAATTTTTGCTCCAAAAGATGCATTAGAGCTGATGGTCTGGCTAAGTCTTTTCAGGGAAACACGGTAAATATGCAATTCAATCAACATACATCTTTGGGAATTAAAACAAAATCCAAATTCATAATTTAACAAAGATTTGATAATTCTTTGTGGTAGGTGGTTAACACTGCCTACTTATTTAAAACTATATATATATAAATACAACCTGATTACTTATAAAGAACTATCATTTTTTGATATATAGTTTTAGTCAGCAGTGAGTTATAAGAACAGTTGTGAAAAGTGAGAATATTTGAAACTGGAAAACTAAAATACCTAGCATTTATTAAAATTTCTCTATGAATTTAGTGTATTTTGGGACATATTAAAAAGCCAATTTTAAATCAAATAAATGTATCATATATAAGCTTATATTCAAGCTTAGAATCTAAACATCAATAATCAAAATTATGAAGAAATAAGATTTAAGTCATCCTTATATATAAAACTATAAATTGTGTAAAATTGTGTATCTAAAATTGTGTACATAAAAATGATACACTGTTCACATAAAGTGTACATGTAATAATAAAATCACTTAAAAATACCTTATCCTGTTGTGCTTTTAGTTCTTCATATTGAGTCTTGTACCTACGTCCAATTTTCTTGACTTGAGTAATAGTTTTGACTTTTTCTTGGATATCAATTATTTTGGCATCTAAGTCCTTCTGGACACTTTCCTTTTCAGCTTTTACTTTACTTAAATCTTCCTTTAGACTCTGGATTAAGTTCTGATTGTTAGTCAAAGATGCATTTGATCTAAACAAAAACAAAGGGGTAAAGAAGAAAGATTAAATATATGAGACTTTCAAATTTTAAAATCTTTTAATTTACATTTTTATTGTTGTTTTAGTAAGATTTTTATTTAAAAACCCTAAAAAAACCCCACACATACGTCAAAAGATAATTCCTTATCTTATGAATCTGTGGTCCTTTAGAAAGGTATTATTTGTTTATTACATAGGTGTACATGCCCATTTTAGAGAAGAGAAAAACCAAACAAGCAGTCAAGTAACACGCACAATTTTACACAGTAATCAAGTGCTGGTACACAGATTTTAAACCACATCTGCCTGATAGTAAAATCTACACTCCACTCCACTGGGAGTTGAGTAAATATGTTAGGTTTTGCAGGCCACATACAGTTTCTGTCATATGTTCTTCTTCTTCCTTTTTTACAATACTTTAAAAATATAAAAATCATTCTTACTTTATAGGCTACACAAAACAGGTCGGTGGGTTATAGTCTGTCAAACGCTGTTCTTTTATCATGAATTAAACTGAAATCAGATGACCTGAATTAAGAGTATGGGTTTAACACTGGGTATCTTTCTGAATCTTTCTCATTTTTCAAAATTACGTAATGTTATCATACAAGAGATAAAATGCTAGACTATTATGGAAAAGGTAAGAAAATACACATGATATGGACAACTGACATTAAAGCTTTAAAAAATAAACCAGAAACATTAATTTTAATATTCAACTTATCTTTAAAGGGATAATGTTAAGTTCATTCAAAATGTTTTTAACTTAAAACGTCCCTTTATTAAAAACTTTCGTTAGGGAGATGGTGGATGGAGGGAGGGGGGTTCACACAGTATGAGGGATATAAATGATAAACGTCCAAGTATTACTTTGTCTTGTGCACCTGAAACTAATAAAAAACAAAAACAAAAACAAAAAACTTTCAAAATATGTTCATGAATATATTCTAACAAAAAAAATAAAATAAAAATTTATTTGCTAAAGTTATTTTGATTGTTCAGAAAATAAACACATTTAGCTTTAGACTCATAGTTTTCAAAACAGTAATAAAATATAGAGAAATAATTCGTGTATGAAGGCATAAAATTATTGTTTGCTTGGCTCCTTAAAATGAAAGGGAAAATCACGTGTCAGGGCTCCAGCATTTTCCATTCTTTCTAAAATCAAGGAGCACTTGGTAAGTTGTATAAAGAATAGAAATAAACTTCTTTAAGATTTCATGTATTACATACAATTTAGGGCTTCTCCCATATACCTTGCAATCTCAGCTTTAAGTCTCCCAATTTCTTCAGTTAACTGTTGAATACGCTTAGTATGAACTTCCTTTTCAGAAAGGAGCTTCCGATATTCATCTGTATCTGGATCTTTCTGTTGATTTACTAGATGCTAAAACAGCAAAAATACACAATATCGTTTTTCATAGGTTTTATCAAACTAATGTGCTGTAACATAATAAAATAATAGAGTAATTATGTTTATATTCTGTATCTTGCATACACAGTGATGAAGCATCAAAGTACAAGATAATTAAGATAAAAGCTTTAGTTTGTTTAGCTAAAAAGTCTAGCCAAATGGAAAGGGAAATAAAGTAAGTCATTAACTATTCATTATATTTTCATAGCTGCAAACAAACATTTCAGAACAGTTACAATGGAGCCAAATAAAGGGATCCAAAAATCTACAAGCTTTTAATATTAAATTCCATTAAAGTGAGATTTACAGGAAAAAATTGTTTATAATGTTACTACAATCTAAATAAAAACATGAAAATAATCCTAAATGTAACTGCTTATATTAACTAGGAAAGAAGGCAGCACAATTTAATAGAAATATATCTACATTTGGGTATTAACACCCTCTTTTCCTCACTTTTCAGATTGCTTGGGTGATTAAAAAAAAGGAATAAACAGGCATTTAAATTCCACAGTTCTATTCAAATTAATAGTTAACTTTTCTAGAGCATTTACTAGGTGCCAGGTGTTAGGTGAACTGCTTTACATTTATTATTTAATTGGCATTATGTTCTCATTTTTACAAATGAGGAAAATTAGCTCAGAAATTAAGAAACTTTCACAGATCACATAACTAGTACATGACGAAGCAGGTTTTGAACTTTTTGTTTGAATATAGATGTTTCTAATCACACTAAGTGATATGGTTTTGCCCCCCAAAAAGGTTCCCAGTGAACAAATCTTCTTAAAGTACTTTAATAAACTACATACATGCATTTTTTTCATGTACAAAGGTATTTTAGAGATACGGTGAGAGCCAATTTGGAATTAAAGGAAATAAATGAGCCATTTTTTAAAAAATTACAAAATATCAAACATTTAAAAAATTGAGTTGTATGTACAAGTAACATAATAGGCTTTCACTGTTAAACACACAATTTTCACTAGTTCTTCAAATATTTTATCTCCTTAATTTTTACCCTATTATTTAAAACTAACATGTTTCCATGTTTCAGAATGGGTTTAACTGCATTTACCTGGTTACGTGCTTTCCAACGTTTGACATCTTCTTCTAATAACTTCTTCTCTGCTTGCAACATACCGCTTTTCTCACTCAGCTCAGCATTTGCTTCTTGTAAGGGTAAAATATCTAATTCCAGTTTCCTCACCTGAAAACAGAACCAGTATTTTTTTTAAATACCTGATGTAAAAATTCATATATGTTATTAAAAATAGCATGCCTTTACTCTTGATTAGTAAGTTACAAACCTTTGCTTGCATCTGCTGTAGATCCTGTTCTAGCCTCTCCTTTTCTTCTCTCAGCATTTTATTGGTTTCCATAACTACGTTCATTGTTTCAGTTTTCTTCATGAGTTCCTCATGCTGGGCCATTGTTTTTGCAGTTACCTAAAGATTTCAAGCACATGTATTAATATACACCAACATCTAACAACAGGCGAAGACCTATCTTTTCTTACCAGTTCTAATCTTCCCTACAAAAAAGATTTAAATGTCAACTTTTAAATATAAATTTTTGAAAGTTTTTTTAAATGATGCATGTTAATTACAAAGAGTTTAAACAAATGCAAAAAATTATAAATATGAAAGTAAAAAGATACTACAAATAATCCATCTTAACATTAGGTGCAGAAATCAATCCAGATCTCTATCTTTCTATAGCTATTCTTTTTCTTGCTATAGTGAATTTATTAAGAGTTCTAAAATAATATTATTTTGGTCTTTCCCCCCCGACCCCCACTCTTGTTCAGAAATTCTTTTTCATTTCATTCAGCTGTTTCATCACTTTGGTTGTGAACAGTTTTACCGAATACTTGTCCAAGTGTGAAAAACTTTTTCCCTCTCCTCATTGGATGCAATTATCCACCTTCTGCACGTTACTTTATTCCTTCACCATTTACAAGCTATGACTCGTGGCTGCTATGCTCTATTGTTCACACTGGGTAGACATCCTAGTATTTTTGATATAATGTGTTACTTTTTGACTCTCTTCTGACTGCATGTAAGTTTGGTTTCTTCCCCTCTGAACTTGTTTGTGGGTTGAGCATTTTTTAGTATTATTTGCCTTTCTATATCCCAAGGGAACAGCAAAAGAAGCAGAAGAGACAGATTCTGCTCCTTTTCTCCAAGTGTTAACTTCACTGAACTGGAGGGTGTGTTCAGTATTTCCATGATGAGATATATTTCAATTTGGGTTGTTTTCTCAACAGGATATAATTCTGGAAATTTTCATTTCTGTCTGAAAACATACATACTATAAATCTATTTACTTTCCCATTTCAATGGTTTCTCTTTAGCAGTCATTCCAACTACCTATCAGTTAAAATTAGATAAATGATTCAAAATTTTAATTTCTTCCCTTCCAGTTGTGGGTTATACCACCGCATCTCCTCAGAATGAGTTAAGTTTTTGGGTGGTAGTGAGGGTTAAGAAGTTGACCTGTGTTGCAACCATCCATTCAATACTGCATCTTCTTTTCCTTTCTTTGGTTGATAGTTTTAACTACTTTTTGTTCTTTTGCTGAGGAAGAAATATTCTGTGGCAGTTTCAATCCACCATGTTATCCTAGAATGACTGTCCAGATGTACATTTAATGACAACTATAACAATTAAGGTAACTGAAATTTATCAGGCACCAGACATGATTCTAAATGCTTCAGGTGCACTAACGCACTTATTATCATACCAATATTAAAGATAAAGAAATTTAAGAGCAGGGAAGTTACCCAAGGCACACACACATCTAAATGGTACGAAGCCAGAATTTGAAACCAGGCAGTCTGGTTATCAACATTCTCTTACCACTATATACTGTATCAGTGTCTAATAATGTTTAATGAATTTACCATTTTAGGAAGAATGCTTATTTGAACTTAAATTTTATTTTATTAGAAACTAAAATGAGCTCTTCTCTCGATTTAACGACTGCTTTCTTACAGCTTGCACACATACCTGGACTTTCTCCCTTTCAGCATTGAGACTATCCTGCAGCTCCTGCAGCTCTCTTTCTAAAAGTTCAACCCTTTGTCGATAACGTAGACTCTCAACCTGAGCCACCTCAAACCTTGTTTCAGCAATTTCTTTTTCTCGTCGTATAAATCTATAACACATAAGATTTTATTTGAATAAAAATAATGACAACACAACATTTCAAAACTTGGGTAACTTTCAAGATGACAATATCCATTCAGTTTAGTAACTATTTTTACGTTTTCATTAATAATGGGAGATATATTTTTTATTATAGACAGTGGCTTTAGAAATGTATTATCTTTAGTTTTTCAAACAAGCCACTCAAGTTCTTACTATCAGATTCAATTTAAAGTCATTTACTTATTAAATGAGAGTATGTCTAAATGTCAAGTCACCACTAATTGAATGTTAGTGGCTTTGGTGGCCAACAAGAGACGGAATGAGCTTTATACCTAAATAGCACCTAACCCCCACTTCTTTAATTTATACATTTGTAATTTCATTTCATAGTTGTTATACTGTAGAAATAAAACATTAAAAATATATTGGGTTCACCTGAGAATTTCTAAAATTTGTTCTTGAGATTTTCCTTCTTCACTGAACGATACATTCAATGGACCTTGTACACCTTCCTTCACAGAGGCAACCACCTTGTCACTTAATTTTTCAATCTGATCATGAAGCAATCTATTTTGTTTCTCTAGATCTTCACAGCGAGACACACACTTGGAAACTTCATCCTGTAAGCCAACAGTCTGTTATAATAGCAGATTCCCTCACGTACATTAAAAAGAAAAAACAAACCTTTCAATTCTCCAGAACACTTTGTTATGATGTACTATACCTTTAACATTCTCTCTCGTTCCTCCCAAGATGCTTTACACTCCAACAACTGTGACTCTGCTTTCTGGGTTGTTTCTTCCAAATGTTGACGGACTGATGCCATTTTGGAAACCTGTTCCTTGGCAGCTTGCAGTGCTTCCACATCGGCAGCGTGCAGCATGAGTTCTCTCTCATACTTATTCTGAGCTTCCACAGCTATTTTAGCCTGAAAGAGATTATTCCCCCATTGACACACAAGATTAAAAATCCACAAAGCTAGTCAGTACTAAGAAAATATGCACAAAGAATTATAAAAAAAGAAAAGAAAAAAGGAATAAAAAAATATGCACGTTGTGTTCTTTAAAACAAAAGTGAAGATAATCTAAATACACAAAAATAGGATAATAATTCAAAGCTATATTCTATTCAAGGCAATATAAAAGACCTGGTCTAAATGAAACTTACAAAGAATGTGTAGCAACCTGGAACAGACTTTATGAAATAAAGACTAAATATAACTCAGTTATGTAATATACATGCATATACATGTACACACAGGAACTTAAAAGTGAACAAAAGGAAATGAAAATAATTTATTTGAAAATTGAATTATGGATACATTCTCTGATTTTAATTTCCAATGTTACTCTGTTTGGCAATAAGCCAAGGATAATTAATTTTTGTCTCACTTACCTTTGAAGCATTTCCCCGTATTCCATTCTTAAAGAAATTGTGATACACATACATGTTATGTACATGTAAGCAATAAAGAATAGTAACCAAATGAATGGCTATTAAAATACCACTGAACTTAAAAATGAGAGCATTACCAATATACTTACAGGTATTCGTTTCCCATTCTACCATCTCAATAATCCCCATTCTCCTGAATTGTGTTTTATCACTTCCTGTTCACCAAAAATTATTAAAAAGTTTTATCACACATGAATGTGGGCATGTGTGTACGTATACATAAATAATGTGGGGTTTTGTATTTTCAAAGCTATAAGAGAAGTGATGTATAAAAATAAGTAAGCTCAGTAATGCATTGAAATGTTTTCAAGAGGTCCTCATTTTGCTGAGGAAGTTATCTCTACTTTGTCTATAATAGTTTTGCAGCCAGAACTAGCGAAGGAAAGCAATAGTAGGAAAAAAAAAAATGATCACAAATGAGAGCTAGTACACATTTAATCTTCTACTCCTATTTTGTATTTTTTTTCCCATTTGTCAAGATCGCCTTGTTAATGAATACTGTACTATTTACTTTTAGCTTGCATCTATACTTTTCAACTGACTTTAGTCCAAGTTCCACAAGTGTGGAAACAACCTTGTATTTTTGTAGGTTCACCAATCCCCCAATGCATTAACATACTCAAACAACTGTCCCCTCAGATCAACACTCACATATCAATGCCTAGCTATGAAAGCAACACTTACTTGTTCCCGACAATCACGTCTGGCTTGCTGTTCATTACTCAAAGCTGTGCTTGCTCTCTGAAGAGCTTCTTGTACTTCATTCTGAACAGTACTAAGTGTTTTCTTTAACTCAGATAACTACATTGGAAGAACAAGATTAAAACCAGAGTTAATTGCAAACTTACTTTAAAAATACTGAAGACAGATTTTAAAAAGCTCAATTTGCTCAAAGGGACTTCTTACTAAATTTAAAACAGTCATAACTTGATATAATCTACTGTATAAAACTTACAGGTCTATATTCCCTACCTACTAACATTTGCAAAAGCCAATTCTCAAGCAGAGGCTTCTAAAAAGAAGCACTGTACCTACTTTCCTAAAGTAGTCTAAAATATTCAAAGGAAACATGTACAGATGCACTGAGCAGAATAAAAAATAAAACTAAAATTGTTGGGTGTGTTCAACCAATACCTACTGAGATGAACTGGATGGTAACTAATGAGCTATTCAAAAGAACTCAAACCCTTACACAAAGAAAAAGAATATGGTTAATAATCTAATTTACCTGTTGTTCCATGCTCTCTATGGCTTTTCTCTTGTCATCCTGAAGTTCCTGTTTTTCCTTCTCTACTTCCATCAACTTCTTTTCCAACTGTGTCTGAAATTCAGCTGACTCTTTTAAACGAACTTCGATATTTTTATGTACTTCTTCTGTTACCTTCACCATCACCCAAACAGTAGGATACAAAAATTACACACATTTAAAATTATACAATTACTTTCTCTAAATCTAAACTAAACTTGAAAAGTACTAAAATTGTATTTAAAAAAAAATCCACCAATAGGATAAAAGAATTCAGAAACATTTAAAACTATAAGCATAATTTACCTCTCAACTTAGCTATTGGCCACTTTTCTTTTTTGAAGTGAAATTTCCAATTCTCATTTCTTCTTCAATCCTCATTCACTTGCCTAACCTATCCTTTCTACTATTAAAAGATTTCCCCCCCACATATTTTCATTCCCATGATGCCAACCACAAAAGGATCTTTTAAAACTGTGGCCCTGGACTACTGCTATACCCTCCAAAATGAACTTTGTATTCTTTAATCTACTACATTAATCTTTCTAATTAAAAAAATTCTGGCTATGACATGTTGAGAAAAAATCAACAGCTCTTAATAATCTTACAAACACGACATTCAAAACATTTCACATTTCGTTCTCAACTACATTTATGACTATATTTCTCACTACTTAACTCCACAATTTCCAAACACTAGCCAAACAGTTATCTGAAGCCTTTCTATTTTGGCTGAGGGTTCCTACCACATGGAATAACTTTCTATCTCTGACTATCCAAGTGATAATTTCTTTCAAGGTTGTGGACAAATGCCATCTCTTTTGTGAAGTCCTACATAGTCAGGAGAGGAGACAAATAACCTTATCTACCTCCCACTCACATCAACATTTGGTCTGTACCTTTCCTACAGCAATTACACCCTCCCTTGTTTTATGAATTATGTGGGTGGTTTTGGTTTTATCTGGCTTATGAGACCAAGCACTTTTAAAAGGTAAGCATAATAAGCAGTGTAACTCGCCCTGGCTACAGAGCCTATCATACAGCAGGCTCCTAAAAAAAAAAAAAAAAAAAGAAAAGAAAACGTTAATAAATGCCTTCAAATTGAATTCAAAATTGTATATACCTGTTTTTCCTTATTGAGGGATTCTTCTAAACTAGTAACCATTGCTCGATACTGTTCCACATTACTAGTACTTGTTTTGAGTCTCTCCTTCAAATCGTTCACCTGCTCTTCTGTTTGCCTTAGTTGACTTAGAAGTTCATCCACATCTTCTTTGTTGTTAGGCTGACCTAAAAGATTTCACAGGTTTCTTAAAATTAACATTTTAAATGATATTAGAGGTGTTTGTTATCAAAGAGAATAGTGAAACTAGGATTAAGGCTCAAATGTAAAAGTACTTAACTACCTAGGAAGTATATTTCAATCCATGCTGAATAATGAAATAAAACAGCTATTTTGTCAGTATGTTATTTCTTCAAAAAAAATCAAGTATTTGAAATGTGCTATTACAAAAATTAAGGAAAGGATGTTTAAAAGAGAAGAATACAAAATATTTCTACTAAACTAAAGAGCTACTTGAAAGAATTATCAGATTCTTAATTTGTCATTTAAACACTGTTTACTCTAAAACACCAAATCTTAAATTATTTAAGCCCAATTTTCATTCTAAATCCATGGAAAGGAAAAAATTCCAGATTGAAAAGAATGTTTTCTTATCATATGATATCAATAAGAAAAGACTATTGGATAATCCTATGTCCACAATATATATCAGATATATATATTTACATATACACACATACATATACAATTATGTTATGCTTTTTATTTATCTTCTACTGAGAAATAAAACCATATACAAAGATTATCTCGACACAAAGGCTTTACACTTGAAATGGTTCATTTCCAAAGAAAAGCAAAATCTACCAACTCTTTTACCTGAGGCTATCAATAAGCAAAGATGAGGAATACTGATCTAAAAGACACCAAACAAATTAGTTATTTCTGTCAGGTGAGCCTTATCATTACAGATTTAACAAGAAATCTCATCACAAAGGGGAGCTTAAAATTCAAATATTAGCCCTCCTCAAAAGAAATAATTTAAAAATATCAATAAATGGCTTCAACAATTAGAAAACTAAGAACATACCTTGGTTGGATGCCATCCAGAACTACTGTGAATTTCCAAGTCTGCAAATTTATTAACTAGGCCTATACATGAGCTTTACTGTATGAACAGTAAAGTTTTTTCTTTTGCTAGTAGTATCCACAAAGGAAGGATATTTCTTTATAGGCTATGTTATAAACCTGAAGAAATACTTCATTATCAGTCTATTTATTTACCTTTACCAGTTCTCTGCGAGGACTGAGAAGCAAGCTGGACCTCCATGTTACTAAGGTGCTGTTTCAATGTAGTAATTTCCTTTTGGGCATTTTTTAATAGCTCTTTTGTATTAAGATGAAGATTTGTCTCAGTATCCAGCTGTCTCTTCGTATCTAAAAGTTGAACCTGTAAGAAAAAAATACATTAACCCTACAAACGCTATTTTTAGGTTCTTAAATAATTACAAGTTTAAGATATCTTTTTATATAACTTTAAAACTCTGGCCAACATAAAGTAACGTCAACCAGATTTACCTTCGCATCTGAAACCAAAACACAACCCTCCCTAAACAAACAGACATGGATACAACACCTGAAACCATTTTACAATTGTGGGTTGATAGGAAATAAGGAGGTGAGCCCTACAATTTCTCTAGCTTACTGATTTAAGCGCGTACAGGTTATGGGGGAGCATTTGAGATCTGGCTTCCTGGCAACTGTCATCAGTTTTGGCATAAAACTGAGCTTCACTATATGACTAGTAAAGTTTTCTGTTTTGTTCTTCTTTTGCTGGTGATAGGGTAGGTAGAAAGGTAGAAATGAGCAAGAAAAGGAACCCGCCCTGTCAGGAGGCCCCTTGCAGCTTCTCCTACTTAGGTCACAGATACCCTGCTCTGCAGGATATCATAAACAAAGGTGGCCACAAAACAATTAGCTCAGCAGGATACAGTATATCCTTAAAGCAAGAAGAAAAAATGCCAGTGAGGGATGGGAAAACATCCTACTTATTAGAATATACATCCTGCTTCTCAGGGCCACTGTAGGGGGCTCAGACAACCTTGGGAGCAAGAAGGGAGTAGGAGGCATGCCAGCTGGGAGAACGAGATACTAGAGAGGGAGAGGGGGAGACAATTCTACCCACAGAGATAAAAACCCTCACACAACATGAGGAGAGGCAGCTTCCCTCTCTTGGGTCAGCCTGCTCCATGTCTCAGTGTACTCGCTTTAACTAATAAACTTCTTGCTGTCCTATGCTGCACAAACTCTGTCCCTTGATGGAATTCTTTCTTTCGAGACAAAAAGCTGAGGTACAACGTCCTTCCCAGTAACATTAGCATCCACAAAGAAAAGATATTAGGTTGGTGCAAAAGCAATTGCGGTTTTTGCAATTGTTTTTAACCTTTTAAACCACAATTACTTTTGTACCAACCTAATATTTATTTATAGCACATGTTACAAACGTAAAGAAATACTTTATCAGTTTAATTATTTATTTATCTTTACCAGTTAGCTGGTAAAGATAAATAAGCTCAAATTTATAATAAATAATAAGCTCAAATTTATAAAACATCTATCAGAGAGAAGAGAGCTGCACAGATAAGAGTACCCTGGAGATTTGCAGAGGATTCCTCTTTAATAATCAGCAAACCAGTGATCAGTGCATGCAGATGAAATTACCCTAGACAGGGTCAAGAATCACCCAGAGACGGGAGTGAAGCGTGCCTGGCACTCAGAGTCAAGAATAATGCCTGTTCCTAGTAGCCAGACTGAAACACTCTTAAGCCAATGGCTACTGGGACCAGACTGAGGAAGGTCTTGCCTCAGTAATGGGGAATAATTAGTTGTAGGCTGAGTACTGCTTTGGCCGTGTCTAATAAATCATAAAAAGCAACAACGCTCAAGAGAGTCAAACTATTTTCAATTAACTTTACTGCATCACAGAACAAAGCTCACAATTTATAGGAATACAAAACTATCCAGTACTCAACAGGATAAAACTCACAATGTAGCACTCAATAAAAATTACTAGGTATACAAAGAGGCAAGACAAACTTAAAGAGTTTGTAAGAAGTCTCTTCAAAACCATGCTTCAACATGAGATGGTAGTGTGTTCATACACCAGCTTAATTTTCGAACAAATCTACAGAAATTCAGAACACTGAGAGACTCACATCTAGATTTCTAGTAAGCGTATGCCTTTGTTCCACCTCATTTTCCAACTTCTTTTTTAGATGAGATATCTCATTTTCCAGTTTTTCTATCTGGCTACTAAGCCTTTGTTTGGTTTCCGTTTCAGATCGCTCTAGTATTCCCTAAGATAAAGAAAAGATGTTTGATTATGCTTAAGAAAAAGTTTTAAAAAAATAAAATACAAAAATTAAAGGCTAGAGGGCATTACAGGTTTACATAAAGAAATTCTACATAAAGAAGTTAAGATTTGTAACATTTACCAAGTGACTTATTTTGACATTCTACATATTAAAACATCTATTTAACAGGAAAAGAAACATTACAATAGTACCAAAATTTAATCTTGTAAACAATTAAACTACACAAGACTATAAATACATATCTGAAGATTAAAACTGCCAATTTCACCAATTCAATCAGGTCTCTTTCAAATGTTTTATTTAGAATAGTGGCATGTCTTAAACCTCAAAATTCAATGATCATCACAGATATGATAAAAATGACAGAAATTTTCTAATTAAGAGAATTTCTAATTAAAAAATATTTTTATGTGCCTTTTTATTTGGTTACCTGAATTGTTTGCAGATTAGTTAGCAGCAAGTTTTGCCCTCTTTGTTCAGCTAACAGAGACTCTCTTTGTTGAGAAAGACGAACTTCTGACAATTTAAGCATTTCCTTTTCCTTTTTCAAATTTTCTGCTCTTACCTGCAGGGCAAATACAATTGAAAGAAAAATGTTGGAAAACAAAGTGTCAAATGTAATAATACAATTATAAAATTAAAACAATCCTTCATGACTAAACATTTCTTATTGCTGCTAGAAAGCACATCTTTTCATTATATAAAAAAATATAACTTAGTTTCATTTGTTCAAATATGAAGCAAAAATTATTGGGAATACCAATAGATCAAAGAAAAAAAATCTTGCAATTACCACAAATACATATGATTTCTTTGCTGTAACAAATCAGACTTTACAACAACAACAAAAAACTACGTACAGTTGACCCTTGAACAACACGGGTTTGAAATGCATGGATTTATTTATCCTGGATCCACTTACATACACATTCGTAAATTAAGTGGACCTGTGCAGTTCAAACCCATGTTGTACAAGAGTCAACTCTACTGGAAACCATGTAGTAAAGACCTGTAATACACAAACCTCTCAAATATCTGTTATACCAACTAGTAAAATCAAAGTAATAACTAAAAAACAAATGTCAAACGAAACTTGTAATGCAAGTTAGAGGAAAGAAATTGGTCTCACTTCTGCAACAGCTAGCTTTTCATTTGCTCCTCTCAAATCTTGCGTCATTGTATTGATGATCTGTTCTTGCTTTTGAGTTGTTGCAGTGAGTTTCTGATTTCTCTCATGTAGGGAGGTTATTTCTCGGCGATATCCTTCAACGTTATCTTGCAACATTTCATAACTTACATGAAAGCAAAATAATTCTATAAGCAACTGAAAGACTATATCCAAATTAGTTCCTTAAGGAATTTCACAATAGCATAATTTTAAATGATTACGACTATGAAAAGTAGCTTTTTATAATAAAGTAACACCTTCATACTTTTTTCTAAACTCCCAAGTTGGCAGTTAAATTCAAATTCTAAACAAGCACAGCATTTCATGTTGAATTTTTTAATCTTAATCATTTACAAGAATTTCAATCATATTCAAAATAATGCCAATACAATGTTCATACACCAGACACCCACCATAACATAGTATGCAATTTAAGATATTTACACATGATTAGTGCTAGATTTTTGCTAGTTCTTTTTTCTGCTATAACTCTTCATCTTATTTTCTTATGTGCTTGAAAGCTTAGAAAATGGCCGGTTAGAGCTATCAACATAAGGGAAAAAAGATGCTTTATATATGGGGTATCAAACTTGGAATGTATAGAAATAACTTCCTGTCATATTCTTATGAAAACATAGTTTTAGCATGTGGCACAGCTATACCTCATTTTACTGAGCTTCACAGTTACTGAATTTTTCATGAACATCAAGGCAAGACCTTTCACCAGCAAAAAGATTATGACTCAGTGAAGGCTCAGATGATGGTTAGCATATTTAGCAATGAAGTATTTTTAATTAAGGTATGTACATTTTTTAGACATAATGTTATTGCACACTTAATACACTACAGTAAAGTGTAAGCATACACACTGGGAAACCAAAAAATTCATGTGACTTGCTTTATTGCAATATTTGTTATATCGCAGTGGTCTGGAACTGAACTAGCAATATCTCTGAGGTATGCCTGCATTCATACAAATAAATTTTGCCTTAACTAAGCTAACAAGTATTTAATGGGTCTAATAATAACTATG
Source organism: Rhinolophus ferrumequinum (assembly GCF_004115265.2). Taxonomy (NCBI): domain Eukaryota; kingdom Metazoa; phylum Chordata; class Mammalia; order Chiroptera; family Rhinolophidae; genus Rhinolophus; species Rhinolophus ferrumequinum. Next base: position 17,096,270 of record NC_046305.1, read on the forward strand.
GAATGCAATTAACTATTATTCCTTTATAAGGGATCAAGAAAGTGAATTTATGCAAAATTATCTACTACTTACTTCTCTTCTATCTAGAAAAGGCTGAATGAAATTTGCTTACGTTCCGCTCATCCTCTGGTGCATTTATAAAATAATTAAGTCTTACAGAAACAATAGGTCTTTCAATCTCAGGAAGGAAAACTAGCAATATTCCTTATATGAACTTCAACTGTAAATAAGTACCTGGACCCCATAGCAATGCCCAGGAAAATCATTAATCAATATTAAAAATAACCCCCATAGCTTCTCATCTGAATTATGGCCTACAAAAAAGTAACACTGTTGCAATTTAACCCTTGAATTTAGTTCATTTGAATACTGAATTATACCATTTTGACTTCAATAATTTTTGAACAAAGAAAAATTTACCGTTTAGAAGCAAAATCTAGCTGGGTAGAAATTTTAGTGTTTTGTGATCGCAGATCTGTGACTTGATCCTGAAATTTCTCAAGCTGCTCATTTTGTATTTTTTCACTATCCGTCTTTTCTTTTTTATAGTTTTCAAAAATTTCCTGCAACTAAATATTAGATAAATTATTAGAAGATGACACTGTGTTCTCTTAAAACCTAACCCAACATAAAGGGTAAAGGTGTGATCTTTACCTGTTTAAGGGCAGCCTTGGCTTCGATTACCTCTGCTGACTCAATTATAGGTACTGGAGTAGGAGTGGAAACAGTCTGTGATGTACTTGAACGTTTTGGAGTTGACACAAGAGAAATATCGTCTAAGCTTGAAGCTTCAAAAACATAAAAAGAATGCTATAACATTCTTTTGCAAATACATCATCACCATAATTAACAAGCTAGATTTATTTAAATAAAATCGTAAGATTATAGAAATTAGGAAACATTACTAAATAACCTATTGATTTTTGCTATCGGATTACATGTAGTTGCAGATTAAATGGTAAAAGAAAATATAATCAAAATAAGTATTCATTGATTCTAGGATGCACACTTTTCAACAATGGTCAGCATTTCTTCTTTTTTAATAATACCTGAAATAATGGTGTGTTTTAGGATTTATAATCTGTTATTATCAATCATATATGAAGTCAAATTTGTAACTGTCATTGGAGTGAATACTGCTTATGTTGCAAAGTCCATTCACCAATATACATTTCAGAAAATTTTCCAAAAATACTTGGACACTTTTAAGATAACATATAAAAACCAACCTTGTAAAGGAATGACAACTCCTGTTGTTTGTGACAACAAAATACGGTACATATCACGCTGACGAACTATGGAATCAACAAGCTGCTTCTGATGTTGTCGTGCCTCACGGAGTTGTTCCAGTTCAGTGAGGGCGCTCTCAAGTTTGAGCTGAAGCTCACTGATCCTGTGGGAAAAACCATCAGTCTATTTCACAGGACTGAGATTAAGAGGCGGTTATAATTTTTACTGTAAAATGAGTAAGTCTTTTATCATTTACCATTAAGCATGTTTTCATCTCTCTTATCCTTTCTTTTGTCTGCTGACATTTTAAGAACCACTTGTAAAACCACCACCATATAGGACTCAGGCACTCACCACTGTCATTGGAAATATTTTTTGAAAAAATTAAACCAACCCCACCCAGTCCAAACTCCTGTCTTCTCACATTCACAGCCATTCCTCCTCTAGCACTGAACACATTTTTTGAAAAAATTCTTTACTCTGCTTGAGTAATTAATTCCTCATATCTCCTCCATGAAGTCAGGCCTATTCCCTAAAGTCTAGGCTAGGTCCTCCACCTCTATGCTCCTACCTCTAGGCTTTATCTATTATAGCACTAATCACACTGAATTAAAATTACCTACTTACTTATCCATCTTATTATCAAGCTCATCCACAAATTGAGGTCCCTGAGAGTAGAATTTTTCTTTTTTTTCTTTTTTTTTTTTTTTGGTATCGCTGTTCAGTATTTATTTTCTCTTCTAAATCACTATATTCCCAGTATATTCCTATTAGGGTGTACATAAGACGTTTTCAATAAATGTTTGAAGAAACCAATGTAGTCAACAGCTTACTTAGATGAAGTTGTTTCTTGTTCTTCTCGTTCTCTGGTTTCCCCAAGTTCCCTAAGAGCCACTAAAAGACGTTGATTTTGCTGTTGAAGCTCTTCAATATTTCTGTAAGATACTAGATGCTGGGATATCACTTCAGATGAACTGCTTATATCAGCAGAGCTTACTTCCTCATCACGAATTACATGGTTACCCCTGGCTTCTTCAAGTTCCATCAAAAGCACTCTAATCTAAAAACAAAGTTTTAATATGTTATCAAATAGTATTGGTTTTGATTCAGGAAATGTTTAGAAGAAAATGAAATTTTTGAAATGAAAATACTACTTTATAAACAACATCAACTTCTATTATCTTAAAAAAATATCAGGCATATCATTTTAGGTATTAAAACCTAAATAAAATTTTAATGGAAAAAACTATTTTTCATTTTCATAAAAGTGTGTAATGAAATCTGTTATGTTTAAAAGCAGCCAATTATAATTCCAAAAGCATGGCTCAATTTTTGTAAAACGGCCAATTATAAAACACACAGAAATAGATACTCATTGTGTGTACATGTGTATGCTTTCATGTGTTCCTTATGTATGTATTGTATGATGGGGCAAGACAGCATGGAAAATAGACATTAATTCCATTCATGTGAAATTTTTATGTATTGTGTGTAGATCCACAAACAAAAATTCGGATAAAATAAACAAAAACAGGTCTAAATTTCCTGACTAATTCAATCAAAAAGTGGCAGGTAATGCATATGGCATGGAGTTATAGCAGTAAAAACAAAGAATTCTTACATATGTTTCTATATGCTCACATTTGTACATATAAGGAGAATGACGTGAAAGAACATACTCTGGGACTTGGCAGGGAGAAGAATTTTTATTTATCTTTGAATTATTTCATTTATTTCAACCAGAACCTATAATTTGAAAATTTATGGAACACTCAAAGAAAAAAGAAGAAAAAGGGAGGGAGCTATGAAGAAACAATGATTAGGATGCAATTCTGCTAGAGTAGTATTCCTAATTGATGAGAATTTCACACGTCTGGTAGTTCTCTTAGATACCTGCAGATTCAAACATTACTGGGCCATCAATTTAGGAAAAAGTAGGAAAAGAAACAAAAATTTCTAACCTGTTGTGAAAGATCTTTTATCTGTATTTCCATTCGCTGATTGTCTCTTTCAAGTACAGACGAATGTTTGTTGGCTTTATCAGTGGCCTCCTGCAAACGCTGAATCTCCTTTAAAATGCAAATTCAAGTGAAAATGCTGTTTCCTTCTAAGATCTATACAAATGAAGAAGTCACACGACTAACAAAAACATACAGTGCTCAATTACCATAGTAATCAACTTATAAACTAAAAACATTCTACATAATACAGTAGCCCCAAAGAGGAATTTCTTTACAAATATTTCTTTACATGTATTTCTTACTATCTCAAAGATTGGTCATTATAATGCTCATCACTGTATTATCAAATGCTTTTGACAAAAAACATATGACAAAACACAAAATCTCAAAAGTTTTGTTATTAAGACAAAAACAAAGGACTCCATTATAATGATAATCATTATATGGTTATCTGGAAATAAACATCCAATCAGTAAAAAATTTTGGGTAAATTACACAAGATTTGATGTTATAAAAAACACATTAGGAATTAATTCTAAAGAAGCAGTAGCCAATATAACAAAGCTATTAAAAAAATATGACAGGGGCCGGCCCTGTGGCTCAAGCAGTTAGAGCTCTATGCTCCTGACTCCGAAGGCTGCTGGTTCGATTCCCACAGGGGCCAGTGGGCTCTCAACCACAAGGTTGCCAGTTCAATTCCTCAACTCTTGCAAGGGATGGTGAGCTGCGCTCCCTGCAACTAGCAAAGGCAACTGGACCTGGAGCTGAGCTGCGCCCTCCACAACTAAGACTGAAAGGACAACAACTTGAAACTGAATGGCACCCTCCAGAACTAAGTTTGAAAGGACAACTTGACTCGGAAAAAAAAACAAACATCCTGGAAGTATACACTGTTCCCCAATAAAGTTCTGTTCCCTCCCCCAATAATAATAAAAAAGAAATCTAAAAAAAAAAAGAAATAAAATTAAATCTGGTTTATATGACAGCACATGCAGTGCTTTGCAAAGTTTTCCATCACAGTATCATTAGGGATTTAGAGCCACAGTTTTAAGGAGTCTGATTAAGCACAAAATATCTTTGAAATCATATGTTTTCTCTCATTCAAATTTTGCTTCTTAATGTGCTGTTTTCACATAAAAATGTTGTAAATACCATTCAAGTGAAAGATGTCTCATATTTATCCTGGTGTTTCATGTATCTCTGAGTACACTGCCCTAAAGGTAATCATAAACCAATTTCAGTAGGAACAAGTATATGACATAACGAAGCTGGTGAATATTCATGAACAATGGCAATGATACAAATCTATTGTGTTCAAAATGGGATTAAGATGCCAAGGAAGTTATTTGGTTATAAAACCTTGAAAAACTAACAAATGAGCATCACAGAACCTAGACTAAAGGACACGTAATGTATATTGTGAACAGAAGATTCAGTTATAAAAAAAGATACAGAAATTATCTTTAAATCCTTTGGCAGTTATGGAAGAAACTAGTAAGGGATTTTTATTACTGTACCTGTGCATTAGTGAAGAAGGAACAAAGAGGTTTTCTCCATATTGAACAGCTGCTATTATCTGATTCTTATGCCCTAGTTCTACCTCACTATTCCCTTCAGACAATGAGCTCCCAGCAATATGCTCATTCTCAATGGTGAGAAACTCAAGAGGATCTAATTAGACCCAGGGGACCTCTTTTCAAACCACACTAGGGGAAGGGGTGTCAAAAAGCCAATATTCTGTCAGGGCAAGACTGCTAGGTATTATCTGACTCAGGAAGACACAATTATATATAATATACCTTGACTTAAACTGACATCTAAATTGTATCAGCAACAGCAATAAAAGTTTAAATTAAGGACACAATTTATTTATACAACCTTGAAAGGTAAAAGATATTTATGAACCTCCTCGGTATTTCAAACATGCAAAGAACAGTAACAAAATAACATTTATAAAGATTTGCCAAATTGTTAAATAGTATGAAAAAGTTCCTCCCTGTGATCAAAAAATATTAGCATTTTTTAAGAGAATGTCAGAACTGCATGACAAAGACCATGCTAAATTTAGGAGAGTTCTATTATAGAGATTGCTGTTTTAATTTGAAGAGTGGCTACTTATCATCTGTTACAGAACCCTACAGAACACATCCCAAATGTCTTAAAAAATGTAAAGGCTCTCACAATTTTAGCAAAATAAAGGTAGAATATTTTGTGATTATAGGTGTTTCGTAATACAGTAAAAAACTTTAAAATGTTTAATTACTGTATCACTGAAGAAAGCATATTTAGCCTTTTCTGACTTCAATACTTTAATTCTAAGAAAACACTACGTAGTAAATAATTTCTCATACGTATTTTCTCCACAGCTAAGTTAGGAATGGAACCAACCTTCATAGCTTGTTCAAGCTTAACAGATAAACTTGCCACAGCTTTCTGTGCACGTTCATACTCCTCCCTCTGGCGTTTCAAAATTGGTGCTTTGGCTTCAACTTCTTTCACTATTTCATCTAAGTACTTATTAATTCTTTTGTTTTCTAGTTTCTCCAAAAGCAACTGATCCTGAGTTTCCACATAAGCATTATACAGCTGAAAGCAGAAGAGGAATAATTTTAAATCTAGGTATAACGACAGTAGTATATAGTCCATCTTCATAATAAACATTCATTAGCACTTAAATAAGACAGAAATATTTACTATCTGTTACGTATAACCAGGAACCAATAAAGCCTTTCCAAAAATGACACATTAATCATCAGATGATTTTAAGAATAATTTTTCTAGGGATTAAGTTTCAGAGAGATGTGAACACTTTTGCTGGGGGAAAATAACAATATTTAATACCACTCTTACCTCAGTTAACTTCATGCCAGGTTTCACTATCTTAGCTACGGCTGCGGCAGTAGGAGACATGGCTGCAAGCTCTTCTTCAGATAATATGGCTCCTGTGCCAACATATAGATATCTGGTATATTTTCATAAAATTTCAAATGAAAGCCACTAATATATTTTTCAAATAAAAAGTGACACCTACTGTACATTACGTATAAATTCCTATGAAGGTTTTTAAAATATGACATCAAAGAGTCATATAACACAACCCAATTCTAAAAATCATGAAGTAATTACAGTTCTGGAAACTGACACACAATTACGTGTGATCAAATCCGACAATGCAGTAAAGATACATAAAGAACTAATTTTAAAGTAAAAATAAGTTCTAATGCTGTAACTTGATGGAGTTTCCTACATCACAACACGTCAGAGAAATAGTATGAGTAATAAGAGAACTATGTAGAAAAATTCTAGTATTACAAGCCACTTAATAAGCATCTACTAACCCATACCTTTACGTTTTGTGGCAGAAAGCAGGTCATTTGCATTCTCTAATTCCTTCTCCAGTTTCCCTATCTTATCAAGCATTTCTTTTTCCATTTGTTCTTTCGATTCTTCCACCTCTAGAAGATGATCTTGTATTGCTTTATTTGCTACAAACATTTTTAAAGACAGAAAGTCCAAATATGTAAGTAAAATCTTGGAGTTTATAAAATGTAACAGAATAGTCATTTTTCCCTTCAGCAGACAATATTAAATTCTAGAGAGACTGTCGTTGACTTACTACCTACTGAAATTATAATTCCTGAAATGTCCTGGTCTGGTCAATCTATTTCTACTTTTGGCGTCTCCTATCCATGGGAAAAATAAGGAAACTCAAACTGTAAAAAAGTACCTCTAAGTATCTCTTTGGTTTTAATCTGATCTTTAGTCTAGAACATAGAACATGACTGAAAAAGATCATACATAAATAACTTACATTTCAAAAAAAGTAAGACTATAAGAAAAATCAAAGACTTTAAAATACAGTATTTATAACTTTAAAAGTGAGGCTTATGTATGGATTAAGAGAGTACCCAAACTATAAACCCTTATATACTTATCAAAGTAAATGTTTTAAAAATGGAAGAAAAATTTGCTATTAGAAATCAGAATATACATAAGGTTATTAGTTGAAAGATACAGAAAAACAATAGCTATCTATATTTTCAAATGTAGTATTTGCTGAAAAGATAATTTAAAATTTCTTAATCCAAGGATCTTTCTTCTATACCAAAGTTTGTCCCTAATAAAGTTAATCTGACTTCCAAATCCAACCTTCTACGCAAAAGTAAAGAAAAAAGTACCTTCTATCTAAAAACAAAAGTCTTCCCATATTTGAAAAGTTACCTTCTCCAGCTTCTTTCAAAAGTTTGTGTAGTTCGTCCACTGCTCGGGTCAGTTCATTGCTCTTTGCCTCTGAGTCATCAGCAGCACTCTAAAATTTAATCTTAAAGTTATCCAATATCCAATAATGTAACATTGGGAAATGAAAATGTGTGGCAGGGTACCTACCTTGTATAGGTTAGACAGTTTTATGTGAGCATTTAATTCATTGTGGAATTTCTCTTCCATACTGGCCTGCTGCTCCTTTGCCTGAAAAAAACAAAACAAAACAAAAAAACCCAATTACAGCTATCTCGTTTGAACTGAATTTATAAAGCTTATCGAACGCCAAGATAAAAAAATTTATATTTTATCCAGTTTTATATAGTAAAGAGATACAACTAAAACACTAAAAATTAGAATGAGTTTTTGTGATGAAGATGAACTACCTTAAAAATAGCAATTATATTTTTTATCTTAAAATAGAATACTTAAATATTAAAACTGACCATACTCAGTTTTACATATTACTTTGGTTATAGCGTGAAACTGTTACATCTGATTCTAGCTATTTTAGTCTAGCTACATCATAGAGTAATGTCCTACCTACTTCATGGTGCCAGGACCAGTTCAAAACATGAAATAATTTTACAAAATAATAACTTCATAAGTGCTTCAATACTTTTGTAAGAGATATTTTACAGTGGTCACAATACCTCTTTCAGTTTGGTCAACAGATCCTCTACATGCTTTTGAAGATTCTCATTTGACGTTTTCAAGCCATTCATCTGTTCTTCCAGTCTAGAAACCTAGAAACAAACAGTAAGGTTAGGTAGGGGGAGAATGATGTATTAACTGAAATTAATTTGATATGAAGTTTAGCTGCCAAATAATAGCAAAATAATCCCCCACATCCAAAAAAAAGTGTTTTACAAGAAAATGTGTATATTTAAGAAAATGAAAAATAGCTCATGAAAAAACATTTTTGGCTTTAACTCACAAAAACTTACCACCACTTCTTAAACAAGTCTTAGGAAAGATTATCAGAAGACAATAGTAGTACCAAAATTCATCACAGAATATCTCAAATTCTTTATTTAAATGAAATTGGTTAATTTCCCAAGCCAAATGTTCATGAATTATGTCCTCCATATTTGACCCTTAATCTTTCAATGTATTTACTTTGATACACCATTGAATACATTTTTAATAAACTGGCCTACAAATAAGTTTATAACCAATACAAAGATACAATTTTATTAACGTACCTCCTCTTTCTTGTTTTCAAGGTTACATTTAAGCTCTAGAATCTCATTTCCTTTTTCTCTGCCAAGAGCCAGAAGTTCATCAGTTTTGGATTTCAACTCTGTATTCAGCCATGTATTCTGATTATGTAACAATTCCTTTTCTTGCTCCAAACGTTTTTCCCGATACTAAAAGAATCCAAAAAAATAACATTAATAGTGAAAGACAATATACAGTTATTCAAAAGATTTTGTCTGCATCTAAGAAACACAAGCAGAGTTTTATTTTACAACAGAAATAAATATCTGCAAGGATTCTTAACAGGAAACACAATCAGATAAGAATGACAAGAACTTAAATATCACATAAGCAAAGCAGTTCAATTAAAATTGTCTTGATGCTTCTTAATTCCCTGACGTTCAGAAAAAACAAACTACAGCTTTTAATTATTTTATAGATAACATTAAGTGAGTCTTAAGCAAAAACTGTGTTTGGTGCATTAAGAATTGTTACTTGCCTTAACAGAAACATCAGAAGCTTGAAGTTCATCCAGTTTTAACTGAAGATCGCCCTTTGTTGCATTGCTTTCTTTAAGTTTTTCATTTAGACGTTTAACATCCTCTAGAAAGGTCAGAGGCAAGTTTTAAAATGACTAATTATCGTTCAGAGGAACCAAACATCAAAAAACACACCTCTAGGAATATAAACATTTAATACAAAGTAAGTAGTTCTCAAGTCCTCTATTTTAATGTTTCTGCCATTATTAATTGCAAATTTAAATGAATAGATGACAAAGAAGCTACATTCCTATACCCAACCAATTTAATTTATACTGGTTATTTTACTTCAAATACAGTATCATCAGCGAAATATGCAAAATCAACAGTAATTTTCCTGATCTATAACCAAGAGTCTATTAAAATTTCACAAATAGCCATTTGTCAAATTAAAAAGTAATGATACATATAAAAAAAACTTCTACTCAAAACAGCCATAACATACATGCTTACTTTTCATATTCCTTATATCAAGGTTTTTATGAAAAAAAACTCATTTTACCTACTCACTAGCTGATGAACATTCTCAACACATACTTAGAAGTAACTTTTTCTTAGACTGGAAAAGTCTAGTTACCTAATTAAGTACTGCTGTATAATAACAAAAGCATTTGAAAATTTCTCCTTTAATAGAAATAAAAATTTTCAAAAATCTTATATAAAGTAACCAAAGGGAACTTGATACCATTAAGCTACTTAAGAGTCATGTTCACTTCAATACTCATATATGAACTGTATTACATACAATATTCTATGTTTACATATCTTATATTCCTGCCTCCTAACTCCTCCAGCCTGTTTTTAAATATGGGCTCTCCTTTTTAGTTCTTATGTTGAATGCTTATGGACAGATTAACCAGCAAGGGTGTATAAAATGAGGGAGTTTAGCTTCTATAAATGAACACTTAAATTGCTTTCAATATATTACAAATAACTTTATAGTAAGTATCTTTGTATGTAAACCTTGGTCCAAATTACTACTTCTTTGAGATGTTTTTTTTCATTTGTGTAACTTGTCTAGACACTTCTTTAAATCCTTGATATTGATCTAAGTATAAATGAGTAGGAGAAACTATAGCCTATTACTCTGAACTCTATCTGACATATGATAAAGAAACCTCAACAACAGAAACGGACTGTGGGTTAATTCCTAGCATTGTTAGAAGAGAAAGTAAAAGAGTGGAGTTCTTCATACCTGTTAAATATTCAAGTTCTTGAGATAGTCTCTCATTGGTTCTAATTAAGTCTCTTTTCTCAGCTTCTAATTCTTCCTTTGTCCTTGTAAACTGGCTCTGTCATATAAAGGAGTAAGCATAATACACTTAAATAAGAAAATCAAGTTGATCAATACAGGAACTTGAACATGAAATTGTCTCTTTAATTAACATCAGCTGCAGTTTAAAATGGTTGGTTTTCTTTCTCTTATAACTTATACATCAAAAAGCTTAAAAGTTACCCATACGTTCAACATTTCTGTTCACAATGTATTTTGGATTTCTAAAAATTATTTTTCCCAGGCTCACGATAAAACTTCCCATGCCACTTTGTATCACTTGGAAGTGTCCTCCTTAAACATGTCTTTGTAAGACATTTACTTTTAAATTTTTGCTGTCACTACATTTACACTTTGTTCTAATTATTTCTCAAGAAAGATCCCTAGCATGGAATTACTTAAAATTCCTAATAAACTTAGTCAAATTGCTTTCCAGCAAGACAATGGCAATTTATGTTTTTCTTTGAGTTATAAGTGGCAATCTCATGCCACCCATGCCAGAACTTAAGATTGTTCTTAAAAAAAATAATAAAGAGAAAGAAATGAATGTCAATGTGCGGAGGTGAAAAATAATTGTTATTATTGTTTCATCTGCATTTTTCTGATTACAAGTAGAGTAACATTTCACTTTGCTGTCAGCCATTTGTGTAGCTTCTCTCTCTCTTTTAAATTCCTTTGCCCATTTCCCTCTTCAATGATTTTTCTTATAATTGGAAAGTGGTCATGTATTAAGGATGTAAACAGTCATATTTTTATTGAAAAAACTTTTTAATAGCTTATTTGCATTTTAGGTCTTTTTATGTAGAGAACTTTAAATTTCCAGTGGACCAATTCTACTACTCTTTGCCATCGTAAGTATCTTTTATATATTAAGTATCTTTCAACCTCATATCAAATGCAAATTTTTAAAAAGCAATGGAAGGAATCTAAAGTTCTATCTGGTCAAAGAATCACTGGGTATGATCACTTTATTAAACAAATTGGTCCACAATTCTTATAATCAAATTCAATTTGTTATTCATATTACCGTGTTTCCCGAAAATAAGCGGGACCGTAAGTTCAAATGCATCTTTTGGAGCAAAAATTAATGTAAGACCCGATCTTATTTTAATATAAGACCAGGTCTAATATAAGACTGAGTTTTATGTAACGTAACATAATAATACCAGGTTTTACATAATGCAATATAAAACTGGGTATAATATAATACCAGATCTTACATTATTTTTGCTCCAAAAGACACTTCAGAGCTGATGGTCCGGCTAGGCCTTATATTCGGGGAAACACAGTAGTATTGTAAGGAAATGATTTCCCATGTTGATTCACTCATATCCCCAACTGTATCACAATACTTGAAATTATGCCTGGGCAATAATTAAGCATTAAATAGATACTAATTTCTAAGAGAAAGGAAAGATGGATGGCAGGTAGATAGGTGGGTAGATGGATAGATGGATCTATGAACATCTATCCTACTTATAGTTCTATGGCAGTTTACTTACAATGAGAATTAAAAAAAAAAACCCAAAACTTAAGAGCTTCAGAGCTAAAACCAAGTGTTTTTTTTTTATATCAAGTACCAATATATTCTAATGAGTAAAATTAAAAAAAAAAAACCCAAAACTTAAGAGCTTCAGAGCTAAAACCAAGTGTTTTTTTTTTATATCAAGTACCAATATATTCTAATGAGTAAAAGAAACGTCCAATCTATTAAAAAACATCAAGATGCAATGAAAAAAATTTATGTTTATATCCATGTTTTTCTTAGTAGCTTCTCCTAACGGAACATCTGTTTCATCTTCCCACTGACTAATTAATAAGTAAAATCAGAATAGAAAACTTCCTCAAGTATCATGCTTACAATTAGCTTTACTCATAGGAATAACATTTACCTGAATGGCAACATTACGATCCTGAGCAATTTCTAGTTCTTTGTTTTTCTCAGTTAGTGCCTTGAGTTGACTGTCTGGATAAAAGGAATTTTATGATCAATCACACATAAGCTTAAAACTTGCAATGACAATTTTTACCCAACTGCCACCCATACACATTTTAAAATTAAGAAACTGAGTCTCAGAAAGGGTGAGTTGTACATTGCATTCCAAACTCATAAATACATCCCAAATTTACTGTATTTCTAGATCAAAATTTTAAATATGCCACCCTTCTCCAAAATCATATTTGTGATCATTCCAGGCAACATTTATAGGAAAAAGTATATGCAATTATCAATTATCTTATTTTCCAATAAGATCTTCCAAATCAAACATAAAAAGGTGAATTATATTTACAAATAAAAAGTGAGTTAAAAAGTATAAAGAGAATAAATAACATTTAAACTACATGAAGTATATATACACGGTAGTCACAATAATGGATACTGTAATTATAATTCAGCTTATTTATCACTCTAAAGGGAGCCTTTAACGTGGAAGAAAAAGTATGCTTGACACTGAATTATCAATCCCACAATGTCTACTCATAATGGGCTATCTCCCCTTATAGTCTCTCTTCTAAACACATGCAGATAATTAGAACGCACTTTCTGAAGCTTTCTTCCATTAAAACTCATCTATATTACGTGCTACTAATTTATTGAGCAAATACATTATTACTACTTCCAGTCTTAAATTCTATTCAAACAATTGGCTTATTAAAGGAAAAAACCCTGCTAAACTTAGTCTAAATTTTCTATTTTGCTTTAATGTTATTTACTGCTTTCCAAACTTACAGATGCACAATGATAAACTAAAACAATACAAATGTAACTGTATACTGCTCCTTTTCCCAGTTCTCATACAAGCAACTATAATCACAGTGATTTTCCTGAAATTCTTTACATCACTACTCTACAGAACTCTTTATACCTCAAATAGATATTTAAATACTCCATAAGTATTTATGCCTTCATTACGTGTTTTCATACTATACCATATGCATGTCTTACATTTTAAAAATGAGGTGTGCCAAAATTAGCTGGAAAAAAGTTAGGACCCAAGCAAATAGTCAATGGGTATCAACATGGTTACAAAAGAAGGCTGAAGTTTTAACCCTTTTCCTTATTAGCTTCCTGAGTTCCCAATCAAATTAAAATCCAGCTGTATCTAATAGTATATTATTATGTCCCTATTCTATAAAGGTCATTCCTGACATTTGCTTTCTCCTACTGTAAACAAAGCTCACAATACACATCATCGTCCCCCAAAATATCAGGACCTTTAAAAGATTTTGTGTACCTTCTAGGACTTAATAATGTAAGAAAACTAATGAAGAAGAAAAACACCTACTCATCTTTCACAAGAACTAGGTTATAAACAGGAAATACCAAGATTCATAAATATAAAAATTACAACAAAGAGTTAAAACATAAACATAATGGAACTAACAGGTTTTAATTTTTCAATAACATAAAATTAAACTACTCTCTTTACCTTTTCAGTTGCGTAATGCTTTAGTCTTTTCAAAATGCTTTCAAACATATCATATTCGATCTGTATAGTTGTGTGGGTAGATGGACATGTGGTTCTAGCCATTTTATAAACAACCGTCAGACACTGTTATGATTTACATTAAGGCAAAAGAGCTTTTAATAGCACTCAAGAATTAGAACCCAGGCCTCCTGACTATTAAACCCTATGTTCTCACAAAGTCTGTACCACTGAATGAAAAATCAAATATCACCATAAATGAAGACAATGACACTTAATCAGTATTTTCATAGACAGTAAGTAAATGTTTTCAAAGCATACAAAGGAGTGTGAGTGTCTAAACATCTAAAAACTCCACAGAAATTGTAAAGATGTAATTAAATACTTACTGAGCTTCTCCAGCTCAAGCCGCAAGCTTTGGCACTCTCTGGTTTCATTCACAAGTCTCTCCTGACTGTGGGACAGCCTCTTCTCTATCTCAAAGTACTGTTGTTCTACAGAAGAGCAGAGAAAATTAAAACCAACTACACATGTACACAGTTTCAATATTGCTAATTATTTTTAATAAGCTTAACTTTAAAATTTAAGACACAGTAATGGAACTGCATTCCAAATACGGTAACTTGAGAAAAGGGAAATACGTCGAGCACTGAAAAGGTCTTTAATATTTCCAACTGACTTATATGTATATGACAAAAGAAAATAAGGCCGAAAGAGGCCTTTACAAATTACTCATCTATCACACAAGATTATGAACTTCTTCAAGGCAGGTAACATATCTTATTTATCTTAGTATTTTCCCCACACATCAGATTTCTTAGCATAAAGCAGCCAAAAAAATTTTATTAAATGTAGACAAAATTTAGATTAAAAACTGTTTTGCTTTAAAAAGCTTGTGAAAATAGCCAAAAATAACATCTGAAAATATAAAGTTACTAAATTTGTTAAAAATAAACAGAAGAGACTGAATATATACTGTTCAGCACAGTATCAGGCACACAGAAGTCACTCAATATTCACTGTGTCAATTAATGAATAGAATGCAGTGTACTACATTAAGTTTTGGGTTCAGAGAATAACATTCAACATCAATCAATTCTGCTTGCTAATTACATTGTAAAAATTTATTCAGAATTTTCAATCAACTTAGCAAAACCCAGTACCAATTCCCCCAAACAACTGGTGAACCAAGACATAAAACAGAAGCTTGTATTTTACTAATGCTAATTACTATACTCTTATTTCAAGGACACTGACGTCACTATTGTCGGTAATTTTCTTATTTGAGGGTCTACTATAGAGTATCTATAAATAGGTCAACATATTTTCTATAAAATTCCTTTTTAGACTGAATATATTTTTTGGAGATAAGTCTTATATATTAAACTTATTTACTGCACGTTCCCTTTGTTTCCAATGTCCTACGCACCTACTCACTTCCATGAACATGTACGTAGTTTGTTACCGGACCAGAGCGACACACACTCAAAACAAGTGCACGAAGCAGTCAAGAGGGGCTTTGAATGCAGATCACCAGACAATCGAGCGGAAATCACCATTATTTTACGTGCAACATACAGACAGGGTACTCAAGGCTTGGAGAGATAGGGGTTGCGCACTCTCTTTAGTCCGGTGTAAATAGACCCAAATCTTCACAATTTCTTAACAGCGTTAAGTGCCCCTATATGAGACTACCCTCATTACGAAGCAAATGGACCTAAATGTGGATTCAGGTTTTAAAAAACAGAAAGTCTCCTTCGTATCAAACTGTCAGAGCAGGTAAGAAAAGGCCTAGGGTGCCCGCGGGGCCCGGGAAGCGATGCTCCCCGTAATGGTAGAGAGCGAGCAAGCTGGCAAGGGGGAAAGCCACAGCTATGGAGTCAGGCCCAGAACTGAGGGCGGGAAGAGCATCACACTTACCGCTCTCCACCTTAAATTTCTCGTGCCGCCCCTTCAGCCCATCGATCTCGGATTGCTGGTCGGCCAGGAACTTTTCAAGTTTGTTCTGGACCGACTTAGGCAGCTTGTTCAATTCCGTGCGCTCCAGGACTTGCTGCAACACCGCCGCCATGTCGCTCGGGCCGGGGGCTGCAGCCGCAGCGGCCGACGGAGCAGAAACGGAGAAGAAAGACGAAGACCAGGAGGACCCAGAAGTCTGGGCGGCCGCCTCTGCCACCTCGCCTGGTGGCTCGCGCGCTCCGACCCGCCGGAGACTTCCGCGGCGGGACCCTGGGAAATCGAGTCCTCTGGGTTAGCTGAAGCACCAGAAGCGCCCAGCGCCGGCGTCCGAATGCGCGCGCAGCCGCTGGGAGCTGTGCACCCTGGGAATCCGAGTTCAGAGGTGGCCTCTGACCTGGTCGTGCTCTCGGATTTCCGGCCCCCCTTCCCACCCGCTTCAAGCCTCGCAGGCCTCTGGGAAACGTAGTGATTTTTCTCAATTCCTCCTGAGCCCAATTCCGCAGCGTCCGTTGGGCTTCCTCCTTTATCCCCGCCCCCCGCCTCCTCGCCCGGCCGCGTGACCACTGTCCGCGAGGTGGCGCCACATAGTACTCGTCAACCCACGTCCCTCCCTGAAGAGCCAGGCGTCCTTACCATCAAAGCTTCGAGATGCCATGGGTCGTCCTCTTTGGCGGCTTCTAGACACTGAGCCACTAGAGGGCATCGGTCCCGGCAGGGCCGGACGGTAAGCTCCAGGCTACCGCCACGCTCTCAATGGTGCCCGGAAGGGGGCGGGGTGGCGACCGCAGTCCCTTTGGCTGAGGCGCAGCGGTGAAGGCGGGGGGGGGGGGGGGGAGCTGCACGCGTCATCAATCTGCGCCACCCGACTCCGGAGACCCTGGGTTTGGAGTGGGAAGTGAGGTGTGGGAAGTCCGTCGCTTTCTGATGAATTCATTGGCTGTGCAATTGGGATCAGAGGGCACTCTGGCCCCAAGGAGGCTGGTGCTTGCACTCTAAAGTCCCTTCTCAGGTGGACTGACAGTGCGACAGATTTGTCTGCCACGCGTGCACATTCTTAGTACAGGTGAGTCAGCCTAAGCGTGTAATTCGTGTGTGTGTGTGAGGGTTGTGTGTGTGCATTAGGGTAGAGAGCTTCCTTTTCAAGGAAGAAAGAACAGAGTGTAGGAAACATATGGACAGACACTACAACACACTCAAATCCATTTGTGACAAACTCACCTTATTTTAAACGGCTAACGTAGGTGCTTTTATTTTATTTATTTATGTATGTATTCATTTTTGGTGGCGCGGTGGTAACAGTGATCCAACAGGCATTTAAGGAACCCAGTTCATTTTTCAGGAAGATTTTAAAATGCTAGGAGGAGCTGGATCACTGTGAGTAACCTTTGTTTTTATGTTTTATGATAACACTGCATAAAATGTTATCTTTTTAAAATTGAACAACTGTTGTAGCAAAAGTTTTTAAACAATTCTTAAAAACCACTGCTCACTCTGTCACCTTAAGAGAACTGCTTGTTTCCAGATTGTACTTCTGTGACTTCCGAGCTGAATCGGTAAATGGTTTTCTTTTTGATTACTCTTCTAAAATTTATTAAATTACTTATTGAAAATAAAGCATGAGTAATTCATTCTGCAGTTCCCACAGGACCAAGCCTTTTGTGAACATCAGTAGGGAACTTAAGGTTGATTCCCCCACCCCAAATGTTTTATATAAGCACTAAGATTGTTGGTATGTGCGGTACTGTACTATGTCCTAGGTCCACCGTATTATCATGTTATTGATCTACCATTTGGAAAAATGCAGATATTCACTACTTGAATTCTCAGAATCCTAAAATTGGATAGGTTTTCAGATCTGCTATGATTGAAAAAATTGAACTCTATAAGGCAAGCCACACCTTTTTAGTAGCATCATTCATAAAGGGTTGTTGACTACATTTAAAAGTTTTGAAGGAGCACGAAAAAAATTACCTGACATTCAACCAGATTTCATAACTCAATAGGTTATCATCCTCCTACTGCACTCAGTTTCTCACATATTAACATGGCTAGTAGATGACACCTTGGAAGAAATAAGATTAGAAAATCACGTATCATAACTTTGGAGCCATGTCACTGCTATTTCTTGAAAGAATTAGGAATTATTAGTCCAGAAGCAAAGGAGTAGAATAGCATGAGGAGAGGTGAATGTACAGAAATGCATACCTTAAGGTACTACTAAAAGTGGAAAGCCCTTAACTTTGTAGAGGAATTAATGATTTGGACAGACAGTTTTAGTTCTAGTTCTAAACAAAAGTAGTGTGCAAACCCATCTTATTGCATGGTTGTCAGAAAAGAGGTAGGAAAAAATTTAATACATTTTGAGGCAACACTGAATGGACTCTTTGAAAAAATCAGCATCTAATAGGCCATGTCAAACTGGAACGAATTCTCTGGGCTTTAGTTTTAGAGTGATGTCACTAACTGGCAGTTTCCTGGTGTCAGATATGTAACCCTAGCACGTCAAAGTTGCCTTGACTTTATTTTATAGCTTTTTTGGATATCATCTATTTACATTTTTGTCTCCCACGCTGAATGTGAACTCCTTGAGATCATCATTATTACCTAACTCTTTTGTTCAGCATCTTTGGGTTTAAGCTACAGAACCTCGAATCAAAGGACCATAAGGCAGGAAGAGGAACACACTGGTTCTCATGCACAAACTGGAGAGAGAGTGCAGAACAGGAGTTACCCTTAATAATGGTTTAATAGAGAGATTGGGTATGATTCCTCAGTATGAGCAGATGTTTAAGGGCATGGATTCGAGAGCCAGACTGCTTGAGTTTAAATCTCACCTTTGTCACTTAGGCAAGTTATATTACCTTTCTTTGTTTCAGTAGAAGATACACAAATGTTCGTTATTACTGCATTCCTATTTCCATAGTGCCTGTTGTATGTACCACAAGTTACGCAAGCAAGGGCAGAGGTCAAGTACTAGTCATCGTATAATCACCTGATAACAATTTCTACCACGTAGTAGTTCTTCATAGTATGCTTATTGAGTAAATGAATTTGGTTCTGTCTACCTCCCAGTGAACAAATCAGGAATGATCATCTTTTCCTGTTTTAGAAATGAGCCCACCGAGGCTCAGCAATATATTATCAGAAATAACTAAGGAGTAGTACATCTGAAATAAGAAATCAGGTATGTTGACTACCAACTCATGTCCTTTCCTTATCCCAGGTATGGAAACAAGTTTCATCTCTCATGTCAACTCTGGTTGATTGGTAGTCATTTCCTGCAACAGTGTGTGGAAAATTCTGAAGCTACATTTGAACGTTGCATGTAAGAATACCCTACTTACTAAACAGTCACTGCAGGGTATGGAGTAATTGGGTGGTACCACTTCTCTCTCTATACTTTCCCCACGAGAAAAACAGTGCAGGTTGTATTTTTTCTGTAAAAATGCGATGTGTTTTTGTTTTTGTTTTTTCCTTGTAATTTAGGAAATTGAATTAGTTCTCCATAATGGGAAGAACCTACATTGTAGAAGAGAATGTTGGCCAGTATCTTTTAAACATCAATCTCCAAGGAAAGGCTTTTGTCTCTGGTCTTTTAATAGGACAGGTATGTATCTTTTACTGTGCATTTATTGATAAAAACAAATTACCTGTTTTAAAGTTAACAGTAGAATCAAGATGATGGGATAGAGGGATGGAATGTAGAAGTAAATTTAAAAATAGATCTTTGAGGGACAATGTGGAGAAGTAGTAGGATAAACCTAGTCGAGGTTTGGTTTGCATAATTCAGAACACATGCCCTTCTGCCAAAATATGTAGAAACTCCAAAATTTTGACAATTTTATTCCCATTCTGGTTTGTCTTATCTCAGACTTGTAGCAACAGTGGTCACATATTTTGTTATATATTATAGTATCTATCTTATTGGATTTTTTTTTTTTTATAAAAAAACATTGATTCAGTGGAGAGGGAGGGAAACGGATTGGAAGAAATTTGAAAATTAGACAAATTCTATTTCTCTCATAGAGTTAAGCCTTAAAAATCAATACAAAATGGAGCAAAGACTTGGGCAGTTACTTTAAAAAGCTTGAGCACCAACTGACTTATTATAATTGAAGGAAGACTATGTTAATCAGCAGGGAGGACTGAGTAGCAACACAAAACAACAACAGCAAAAAAATGTTTAGACAGACATAGGCACTTTGTCTGTATCTGTCTAAACATTATTTAGGAGAGACAGTACTGTGGCCCAAGGACTTGTTTTTGAGGCCTAATAGCAAATAAAGTTCTATTGTGACAATTTTCTTTCAAAATTTTATCACGTTGCCTTAGAACCTTCAAATGACATAATCAGTTTTCTTTGTTCTGATTCTGTCCGCCTTTCCAAGCTCCTCTCTCTTAAATTTGATGCCCCGTTTTACCTACTTATAAAGAAAGCCCTGAAGGACTCATGTGTTTACTCCCCTTCATGGTCACAAATCTTAACTTGTAAAACAGAGGGCAGACCCTGCACTGTTCACCTGGGGAGTAAGCACCAGACTATGTAGCCTCTCATTAGAGAGCCAGACTGCATCTCTGGCAATACTCTGAACTTCTTTCTGATTCAGGTTACTTAATATCTACTGTAGGGCTTTTTTTGCTAAGAAGTATTTATTTAAGTTTCTTTTACTTCCCTTTATTCTAAAAGAATTAAGGGAAGAAGAGTCTCAGAGAAAGATGTGATTCATAAAGATAAAAAGTCAGTGAGAAATACCCTCTTCCAAACTTGCCCTACTGCACATAGACTGTTTCTAGAGCTCAGCAAAACCACCATCTGACAAATAAGTCTTAGGATGTCCTTTCCAGGCTTCCTTCATGCTGTGTTTTCATCTCTTCCACTGTTTATGTATTTCTTCTTCTTCTATCCCAGGGTTCATCACTTTTCTCTCCTTCCCCTCAAGCTGGTCTGTTTCCTACTCGTAGGGTCAGTTTCCTTTTCTTTTCAAAGTCAGATTTTATGAAAGGAAGAGCTTTCTTAACACTTACTTTTTTCTGTGTGCATTTGAATGTAACTCTCTGGAAATAACTTTTATAGAAATAATTTATCTCCTTTATTTGCAATTCCAGGATGACACTAATGAGAGGGATCTCAGGTCATGTATGAGGATGACACACGTTAACATGTATCATCAGCCTCATTTTTACTCTTTCTTTAAAGGAAACTTTCACAGTAATGAGACTGAGCTATTAAATATTCCTAAATCTATCTTTGGATTCCCCTCTTTGGTTACCATTTAACCGCTATTCCAACTGAGGAACATAAATCCGATAGCACTTCAGTTATGTGTCCCATGTCCACTTCGTTTTTCTGTGGACACACATGTACAGGTTTCCCATTATCATTTCAGTGAAAGTAAGACACACAAGGTCATTTGCTGCTTTATTTCACTGAGTTTTTGTATTTGCTGAATGATCCAATTACTTAAATTATTTAGGAAATAGCATAACTAGAAAACTGACCAAGCGTGTTCATTATCTTTTCATTTAAATGCAGTTCATTCACTCCTCCAGGAAGCCATTTTTAATGACCACTATGTGATTCATATGGATGTGCACATAAATGAGGGGCTGATATTAAATATATTAAAAGATAACATGTGAAGACAATTTTATAAGGCTATCCATGAAAATTGCATTCTCTATGTATTCCATTATAATACAGGTATTAACAATTTAGGCTGCTACAGATATTACTCAGTTTTTTAAATATCATAAGAGCTCTACATTCCTCAGTGAGATACCACTCTAATAAGCTTTTTAAATTTGTTTTTAAGTGTTCTTCACAAAAGGATTATGTGATTCTTGCCGCTAGAACACCACCCAAAGAGCAACAAAATGAGAACCTAAAACATTCCAAAGCTAAGTTGGATAACTTGGATGAAGAATGGGCCACAGAACATGCCAACCAGGTAATCATATTTTTCTCTGTATATAGTTAAGTTTGTGTTTATTGACTGACAAAAATAAAAGCACTGTATCCTCAGGTCACTAGAGTAGGATTTCAGAGTTCTCACTCTTAAGTTTTCAAAACTTGCATTTTCTTACTTGAAGTTAAGTAACCTACCCAAGACTACAAAATAAGTAGTGGAACTGGAATTTGAACCTGGGCAGTCTGACATTCTAAGTCTGACATTCTAGTCTGACTAGTCTAAGGCAAAATTGATATTTTGTGTAGCTGATAGTGGAAGCCACTGAAAAAAATTTCAGAAGATATTTCAGTCTTTGATCTCATGAAATAGGGGTTTGTTTATTGATGTAGCTAAAGGGTGTCATTAAATGGCTTTATTTATAAGGTAATTTTAAGGTAAAAAGTTCAGGACACTCTAGGAAGACTGTGTACATAATCACATTGCATGCATCTTGATTGTCATCCATTTCTCAGTGTTTTAACCAGTTTTTCAAAGCCCCTGCCCCAGTGCTGTGCATGTAGTTGGTACTCAGTAGGCATTCGCTGGTTTAATATTTAGCTTCTCAAAAACAAAGGATCGCATATAATGCCAAACACTTATGGTAGCTAATACTGTATTTCTATTTTTTAGGTATCCAGAATGCTACCAGGGGGACTTTTAGTTCTTGGAGTATTTATTATTACAACTGTAGAAATGGAAAATGATTTTCAAAATGCCCTGCACAGAGTAAGTCTGAAATATCAAAATTCTTAATATGATCAAAGATATATCTTATTTATTTGATCATACACATATATAATAATCCTAGGCATGATTAGATTAGTGTTGTGTAATTCTTTACACTGAGATTATATTGAAATAGATTTTTCCACTTGGTTGCTTGGCATATTATGTGTAATAAATGCCAATATTTGTATTTTTCAGTCAAAGCTAGTTATTTTTAAATAGTCTTTACTTTATAGGTCATTTTTTACTGTTGTGAAACAAGTTACAATGATTTAACTGATCGTACAATAGCATTATTCTGCTGGACCTTCCATTTAGTTCCAACTGATTGCTATAATATGAAATGAATAGGTTTTGCAATTCTTCACTGTTCAGTTCTCTCAAGATTCTGAGGGTAAAACAAAGTAACAACAATCAGATACTTATTCCTGGACAGAGTATCATGAATCCCATTTTTGTTTGTTTGTTTTATTCCTACATCAGTGAATTGGGTAACATAGCCTAGAAATAAGTATGAAGTTTTCCCTTACGCCCAAACCTAAAGCAAATTCTACAGTCAGCTTTCATCTCTTTTACTACTCAAAAAAGTACTAAAGTGAGCCTTTAAAAGTTATTTCCCACCTCAAGAGAGAGGATGTGCAACACCCCGCAGAATCTAAAAAAAAAACCTTTTTCTAATAAAAAAGTGTGCAGCAAAGAATCCCAGATGCTATAGCTTCTTCCAGTTTTATAACCTTTCCTATAAAACATCCCATCGTCAAACTTTGAGATTTGTACAAAGGGAAGAAAATGGGGATATTCCCCTCCCTTGGCAAGTTATTCGACCTTCTGCCATCTTTTCCATTTAAATAAATGTACATTTCACAGTTGTTCATCCTCCTTGATATTTTGAAATGCAATCTAAATCTTTGCATATCTAATAGCATTGGTTGTGCATCTTTTTGTGGTTGGTGCTGGATTGAATGGGGTGAATATGGGCTCAGTGCTAGAGAGGTACAGTCAGGTCCTCCTTCCTTTGCTTTTGTATCTTTCATTGCGAAGAAGCATATGAGACTTTATAGAGGCACATAAGACTTTAGAAATGCTATATTAATTACTGAGTTTTAATTATCTGACTTTGTTTCCCTTGTCCTGCGTTGAGGGACATGATGAGAAATAACCTTATAAAACTTGTCAGTGTCTCCCATAAGGTCGTTGCTAAGAACTTTGCTATATTACATAATACTGTCTTTGGAGAAATTTCTTTTGATATCATTATGAGGAAAGTTGTGCCTCGTCTGATCAGTTATTTGTTTCCAGCTTTAAGGGCTATGTGAATTAGGTAACTGATTGGGTTTCTCTGTGCACATTATTGTTAGAAAGCTGAGTCAAATTTATGGCTCCTCTCCCCATATCAAGTATAATTCTTATTTCTGGCATGCATTTATGTCACTATTTCTGATGTTTTTCACTTTTATGTTACTGTATTTTATGTGTTCTTATATATTTCCTTATATCTGTTGTGACTTTAAATAAATATTAAACGGGTGACTGCTCCAATTTTGTAAGTTAAAAATCACTTGTCATTTCTCATTTTAATTAAAATAAAGTGTTTATTCTAAACTTCACCCAAATGTTAATTGCCCAAAATTAATTTTTCATGTCCAGTTGATTCTTAATGACAGTGAATTATATTTTTCTATTTAAAACCCAATTTCTATATTTCCCTAAAAATGAGATCCAAGTGGTTAATAATCAGTTTCACTTTTTCTTTTGAAAAAAATTTAATGATAGAATCATGGAATTTTAAAGCTAAATGGGGGCTTCAGGATATTATAATTGTCCTTTTGTGTACTCACTTTTCTTGTTAAATTTTGCATTCAATTGGTGTGTGTTTTACTCTTTCAGCTAGTATTTGCTGTGGAAAAATCTATGAATAAAAAGAGACTGTGGAATTTCACAGAGGAGGAAGTCTCAGAACGAGTGACACTTCACATTTGCTCTTCTACAAAAAAGTATCTTTTATTTAGGTGTTTATGTTTTAAAGCATACAATACCAAAATAATGTTCCTGCAAGTTTTCCCCCCCAAACATTTATTTTAAAATCATTAAAAAAAATAGGGATCGTTTGTAAGTTTTTCTGTAAATAACACATAATTAGGACTGCCAATAATATTAGGTTGGTACAAAGTAACTGCAGTTTTTGCAGTTTTTAACCTTTTAAACTGCAATTACTTTTGCAGCAACCCAATAGTAATAATGGTTGTTAATCCTTTGTCAAGGTTTGAAAAGAGTTTGAGAAAGGTGGCAAGGACTGGGAATTCTGAACTCTTTATTAGCCACCAACCCCTGTACATTGAAGCACAATCGGTCTCCTACAGAAAAGTAGACACCTAACTGACAGGCAAAGTAATACTTTTATTATGTTAAATTTTTACCTCCAACTGCTCTAGATAAAATATTCAGTGCACTGAGCTGGACATTTAGGACATCCAAGAGATTTTTATGTATTGGCCAAGATCAAATGACACTAAAGCCTGTTACAAGGCCTCCTTAGCTTCTTTCCTCTACATCTTGCGAGGGCAAGAGTGCCTCCCGAGCAAGAAGCAGCCTCTCTGGGGGAATGAAGCAATACAAGGGTCCAGTGAATTAGGACTTGCAGAAGACAAAATTCAAAAAGTGACCATTCCTGCAGAAGCTGGGCTTTTAACTTCTTTGGTATTTAAGTAGAGTGTTATATGTACACAACCTTTGACCCAATAAACATTCTCAGGCTTGACTCTGTTCAAAACAGCATTCCTGTTATTATAGAGGGTGTATATTTGAGGAGTTTTACAGGTGCTTTCATTCTATTCCTTGTGATTAGCAGGATTTATAAGTAGTGGGAAATAGTTTAAAGCACCACAAGTACTGTGGTCAGAGCAGTTTATACATACATGTATTTGTACAAAGACATACGTGTGTATATAACTGCATAAAGTGTGGTATGATTTGATAAAAACTCTTGTGATTATTTTATTTTTATTTGTGATTGTTTATTTTCTTTTGATTATCAAGAATTCTTTTTTGGTCATTTCTGTCCTTAATTGTTAAAGAATACTTTGTCGAACTTATGATATCCACGATCCAAAGGTAAGAAAAATTGCTCCTTAAAGATTTTTCTGTGTTGCAAACTATTTTTAAAATAAAAATTCAATTCTTTATTTAGGTTTAATAGTTTTCAATGCTATCACTTGCTATTGATGTTCACAACCACCTATAGTTGGGTTTTTTTTTGAAATATGGTTAATTTCATTACAGGCAAGGAAGATTTATGGGTTTTTTAATTGTTAAAATGTTTTTGTTAAGCTCCCCCTGCCTTATTTATATGTTTAGTACTATGTTTGAGAGGCTGCTAGTAAAAGTGTGGGGGCTTTTGGTAATTACAGTGCCTAGTAAGCAAGCTACTATATCTGCAGAATCCATACTAACCTTTTACTAAGGTGTCTAAAAGCAAGGTGAAAAAGTAACTTGGCTGTATTCTGTTAGCAAGGTTAGGACAGAAAGGAGAACGTCTGGTAATCACTCGGGGATTATTTGCTTCGTATCAGAAGCTACAGATACGAACTAGAGGACCAGAGGACATCTCAATTCTAAACATGGACCATGTAATCCTTTTTCAGCCTACTGCTGGGAAAGGGAGTTGCTAAGTTCAGTATTCTGAAGATAACTGAACTTACATGCATGCTTTATTTGTATTGAGTTCTAACCTTTTGCCCTTTGATGAAAGGCCAAATTTGTTAGCTATCAGTTTGTATGAGGTATTAGGTAGTATATATTATGTTTTATTGATCCATGTATTTTACCTATATCACACGTTTTACATTTTTCTCTCCTTTCCTCGCTGCTGAAGAGTTCAGCGAAACCAGCAGATTGGAAGTATCAAAGTGGACTATTAACTTCATGGCTTTCTTTAGAGTGTACAGTTCATATTAATATTCACATCCCACTATCTACTACTTCTGCAAGCTATTCTCTGGAGAAAAATACAAAGGTATCAGGGTAAAATGAATTTTCTTTACTGATTGTGAAATAGGTAATGTGCTTTTATTCTGGGTGTACTATTTATTTCATAATCCTCAATTATGATAATTGTTATGGGTAACTAATTTATTACCCCAGCCAGATTAGAAATTTAGAAGTGGGATAATGTCATAATACTAATATATTTAGCATAATAGGTGCTCCATAAATATTTAATTACCATGTAGTTATATACATTTATTAAATATAGTTATGTAAAATATAATTATGTGAGAAGATACACAGTTTGGTCTTTTTGCTTTTTCTTGGTCATTAGTTTTATTTTTCCTTTTCCAGTTCCTTTTTAAAATTTCTATGCCATTCTTTTGTTCATATCTGATTTCTCTTTTCTCCTGTTGAAGGAGGCAATGGAAATTGCTTATTTTTTTCTCATTACTGTATTATATATTTGTTTGAGGCTCTTTCTCTTTTTCACATTTTTTAAAGATAATGGGAATTATTGAATCTTATTTGACTGTGGTCATGTAGTTATTAAGCCTCCTAAGTCTGTGCTATGAATGTTAGTTTGGGATAAAGGCTAGAAAAACTATTATTAAATATGGGTAAGTTGCCAAAAATTGGGGATACACTTTTTTGTTGTTTATGAGACTGAGTTTAAATACCACATTACTGATACTTAGAGATTTGTAATGTTTTAGTGTATTAGGTGGAAAAGTAGACTCTAAGGAGTTTAATTGAGATGCTTTTGTATCTGAAAGTTATCCTTGTTGTGTTTCTTTTAAGAATGGACTTGCACGTTGGGCCAAGCAAATAGAGAACAGTGTTTATTTGATTAATGGACAAGTTAAAGCTGAAGATGGTGACCTACTAGAAGGACAGGTGAGTTAAGAAAAAATCATCTTACTTAAGAAATTGTGCTTAAGGAAAAATAAAAGATGACTTTTCTTTAGTTCTTTGGTCCTTGCCTTCATGAAAACAGTTTTCATGCACTTCTTATTCCTAAGGTCTTTTAAAGTAAAGGGCAAATGTTTTTCTCAGAAAATGATACAAGATGATTTCTGAAATAATTGGAATACTAACACCTGAAAAAGAGAATACCATTTAAATTCCATCTAATTTCCAAATTGTAAACTGCTTACTTAAAACTAAAAGGCACGTGTTCTGCCCTGATAGCAGTGTAAAGACTGAGAATGGCCATTTTATGGGAGGGGTCTATACGGGCTTCTAAATTCGCTTTGATCTGAAGAGAAACATTGATGATCTCTCCTTTTAGAGCAAGGGTGAGCGAACTTTATTTAAAAAACCAAATGGGAAACATTTTAGACTTTGCAAGCCATATGGTCTCTGTTGCAACTATTTAGCTGATGTTGTAGCATGAAAAAAGCCACAAACAATATGTAAATGGGTGATCTTGGTTGTGTTCCAGTAAAACTATTTATAAAGACTGATGGTAGTCTGATTTGACCCATAAACCATAGTTTGCCAATCTTTGCTTTAAAGTAATAAAAGTAGAGAATTAATTACTTCTAAGAGTACACATTACTGATACAGAATATACAGTCACATGTCTATAGAAAAATCTAAAATAAAACAATTAATGACTGTTTTTCCTCTAAGTTACATAGTATATGTAGAGTAGTTCCTGAATTATATGTTCCACTTCAATCTCAATCTAGTTTTTTAATCTTTTTCTAGAAAAAATCTCGAGGAAATGCTCAAGTGACTAATCCTTTTGATGTCAGAGTGCTGACGCAATTGGTAAATATTTTTAAATCCTACTTATCTAAAATACATTATTTTTTAGAATAACAATAATAAAATTGTTTCTGTTTTTATGTTTATAATTAAGAGGCAAAGAATTTTAGAGATATAAGAGACTATTAAAAAATGTCTAGTTCTAGGAAAGTTATTCCCAAGAAATATTATTTTAAAACATTTCAGGTCTTTTGGCCCAAGGCTATTAAAATTTTAACATAAAGTAGATAACAATTAAAAAGTTTTTGTATGCACAGATACATACGTGTGTGCATATGCATACATTTGTGAATGTGTGTGTATAATATTTTGGGTTGTATGTTTTATGGGCAAAGTAGTAATTCTTAACACTTTAAAAGTAAAAGATACGTGCACAGATGTGCCAAGATTTGTCATACACTTCATTTGAAGTAGATTTATACCTCCTCTGATTTGATAAATCACACAGTATTAACAAGTTTTATATTTTTATATAGTTATTTTAAATTACACATCTCTTGAGAAATTAAAAGTTGGATATCTTAAAGAATAAAAAGTTAAAGCCACTAACTATTCCTAAAAGTATGCATGCTTTTGATTTTATCCTTCTTGAAACTGTCCTTGAGAACAGACTAGAAAACTTTTCCTTTCAATATTATGCTGGAAATGTAAACAGAAGTATTACCAGGACTTGTATATTTTTTTTAACGAATGAAATAAACTTCTGAGGATGTTTTAATTTCGTCTTTTTCTTCTCTGTTTAGCAGTAGAGCATTACTAAATTGTCATTGGGTTTATGCCACTCAACATGAGTTCTCAATTTGTCTTCTCAATACCTTAAAAGTATTTTTAATCTTTTTCTACTTCCTTTTGATTTTAGAACTGTCCTTTGTGTTAAGGCTATTCTTTTACCTATATGCTTTTTACTATATGCTTACCTGACCTCTTGGTTTATGAAACAATTCTGTTAAAATTTTTTTAGTGATAAAACTGCAATTGATAGATGTGGAACTACCAAACTGCAATTGGTAGAGTGGAACTATCTACAGAAGAGTGGACGATAATATCATAAGAGATAATTTATTGTGACGATGTTCAATATTATATAGTGTAGTATATTTTTGTCAATCATTCCACTGATCAGCCAGCTGGAAACTTTAAAATGACCAGTATATAAGCAGTCAGTAAGTATTTGATGCCACTTTCCTCCCACTTAGCCTCCATCAAGTTTTGTTGATTTTTTTCTTTGCGTTGTTAAGCTCATCTTTTATTTTTGTTATAGTCCCACTGCCATTAACCTTACAACATTATTTTACCTACATTATTTCAAGTAAATCTTAACGGGTCTCTCTCCATCTACTCATTCTTGTCCAAAGTGATTCTTTCTCGGAAAATCCTGATACCTTTGTTTGTATATATCTTGGCATAGCTTCCATATTTCTAATCTATCCTGCATATAACTTCAGATTATTCTTTCAGAATTGCAGTTTGCATTCATTCACTTGTTCATTTACTTATTAGTTTTTTTCAGAAAATATTTATTGAGTGTGTATAAGGGTCAAACACTGATTGTGTTATTCTCCTTCCTTAAAATTCCTTAATTGTTCTATATTGACTAGTTAGAAAAGTGTACTTCAAGGCTCTTCATAGCCTTAGCGTGTGTTTTCATTATTTTCTAACTTACTATTCTAGAGATATGCTTTCTATGCCTTTAAAATTCTGTGTATTTCTTGAGCCATGTGTCTTGCCAGTGCCATCTTTTCTCTGTCATCCAGACTGTCAAAATCTTACATGGACGTTAAGATCTAGCCCAAATGCTAGTACTTCTGTAAGGTTTTTTTGGTCACCATTACCAGAGGGATCTTTCTTTTTTCAAAATACCATTATCATTATCATAGAAGTTCTTCCACATATGAGCAAGTTAGGTCCCCAATGGCTTTTCGTAAGCTAGTTTGTTCCTAAATCCAAAGAAACCAGGAGGAGTTGACGTCTGTAGAATTCAGATACATTTCCACCAAAACGAATGAGCCAATCCTTATATTAATATCGTTTAAAAACTCTTATCCTTGGTGTATGTGTGTATGTAGTTTTTTATAGAATCTAGTCCATTTTGGCAGACCATGCCCTAACTTATATCATATATATGTCATAAATGTATTGTGTACTACAAAGCGTATATTATAAATTGGATATTAAATATGTAAAGTAGGGCATTATTTTCCAAAATACAATGGTTTCACCTATAGTAAAGTTCTGCGTAGTGGCTGAGGGGATTCCATTACTCCTCCTCTATCCCCATGGTTGTTGTATTAATGATCTCTGCAAGAATCATAGGAAGCTTATTCCAGATAAAGTATAAGTATTAGCATTGTCACTCTGCTGCTTGGTTTGATCATAGACATATTTTGAACAGACTTGAAACCGTTTGAACCGTTTGGTCTATCACAGATTTTTTTACCGGTAAGATCTCGATTGTGTGTAAGTTTCAATTCTTTAAAAAAAGTAGCCTTTGCCTGAATTATATTAACTATCTGTGCTCCATACAGAAGTCAGTCGATTTCTTCACCATTTTCCTCATCACTTCCTGATTGGTCTTCGTTGCACACACACACACAGTGAGCTCTGTTCACAAGTTGTATGGTTTAGTTTTGTTCTTCAGAATTGATCCTATGGTAGAATGGTTTATTCCAGGTGTACTTAGCACATATTTTTTGTGTCCATTTATTTTTTTATCATGATTTTTATTTCCATTGTGATTTTATAGGCCTCTAGTAGTACTTTTAATGTTTCAGTGCTCTCGTTGTTTTGGCACTTATTGAAATGATGAGGTTAAACATGTCTGTGAAACATCTCAAAACCAAGAATGAACTTAAACTAAAGAAAAATGGGACTGTGAGATAAAAATGATGGCTTAGAACCACCGATGTCATTTTCTGGTACAGGCTTGGTTGACTTGCTTTTTTTTCTGTCATGGAGCATATAACATTACTTTCAGTCTATGAGTTGAGAGTGTGTAAATAAATGAGTGTCTATACATTGTAATTTTACCATATTTATCACATCTTGCTTTGCATTCCAGTTATTTTTGTGCAAATCTTATATTGCATACCTTAAAACTCCTACTAGATCATGTCTTACTTATACATCTTTTCATCTTAATAGTTGAGTATTCTGCAAATAATCTATTTTTAGTGAATATATTGATTGAATATTGGCACTTTAGATGGTTGTATTAGTAAAAAAAAATTTAGATGTGGTTGTGTTTAATTTCAGACTACATTCAAAATACTCACAAAATAATATATAGTGCTATGTATTGTCATAAACAGCGTTAAGTAATTTTTAGAAAAAATGATCTGGACCTAAATAAATAATGAATAATAATGTTTCGTTCTTCTTTGAATACTCAAAGTAAAATACATTTCCCTCAATCTCTAACATAGTCACTGGTCCACGTAAATATAATCATTGTTTGGTTCAACACCATGATTCTAATGAACTATCAACAAAGATAAAGATTTTGTATATGCAACATTTGTGATAAACATTAATTTCTAATATATCAAATTTAATGTGTAACTATTACAACTGCTACTAGAAGTAATTCATTTTACTGACAGGATATCAGCAAAAATTTCAAAATACTAACTCAATAGAAAATAATACCAGGACAGTTACATAATACCATTTTTACAAAACATTTTTAAGTGGAATAGAATAACTAACTAATGTGTTACATTGTAACTAATGCAACAAGGTACATCTTGTAGACATTTCTGCCTGTATGTCTGTCCTTGCTTGGTAAAGAGGGATTTGGGAAATAACCCTTAACTCATCAGAGGTCTTCCCCCTTTTATTATATATTCATTTTGTAAAGATGCTAATTCTGGCTCAGTGGGGTTGTGGAGATATTAAGTATGATTAATGATTTCTGTGTGGGCAAACCATAAAGATAAAAGCTATTTGTATTGGTTGAATAATATGTTTGCTGAGTTTACCTCTTAGAACCGTATAAGATCATGGGAGAGAAGAATGCTAGTTAAACATGTTGAGCATCCATTGGAAGATCTTTAATAGTCAGAACCACCTGTTCAAGGCAGGTAGACTGAAAAGATGGGTGCAGTTGGGCACCTGATGATCACCCTGAATACAGGGTCTGATTACTGGACCCACAGGCCAACTTGTGGCTCTTAGAATAAGAGAAATATGAAGACTTTGATCATTTATGGTGAATATTTTCAAACACTTGGTTCAGTAAAAACTTCCTTCCCACTTTATGAAATGGCTTCTATAATGTTTAAATGTTTTATATAGTTAATAATATAGTTTATATAATTAGTAATGATGTAATAGTGGGCATTGGAACTGAAACTGATTTTTGTCTTTCAGCTTCTGAATTCCGACCACAGATCCACAGCCACAGTCCAGATCTGCAGCGGCTCTGTAAACCTTAAGGGTGCTGTGAAATGCAGAGCTTACATTCATAGCAGTAAACCCAAGGTGAAAGACGCAGTGCAGGTACAAAAGGATTGGCTGGTATATGAAAAACAGAAGCAAGTTAGCGATATGTTCAAAAATCCTGAAATTTTATCTTTTTCAATCTCAGATTTCAGAATTATTAATTTGATATTAACTAATAAAGGCCCAGTCTGTTGTGCAGTCCAATTATACCATGAAATTGGTCCCCAAATTTTCATACGTATTTTATGCCTTTTTTGAAGAGATGGTTACACGTTTATTAAGTGTTCCACAGTTCTGACATATTAGTACGTTTGAAATAATTTTTTCTGAGGAAATTGCACTTTTAAATAACAAGAAAAGTATTCAAAGACAATTATTAGGTAGTGATCTGTAATCAATATAATTCAGAAATTTTAAAAATGATGACTGGCACTTTTGTGATAGTTATACATTTCCTAATTTGGAACACTGGCATTATTTGTTTACATGTAAAAGTTCATTAATTCATTTGGTTTTAATTTACTATTTAGATGAGATAGGCAATTTTGCTTTTAAACTATTAATGTTTTCATTAGCATGTTAAATAAATGTACATTTTTAAAAAGGAATGATGTACCAGTTGTTTTAGTGGACACGATTATACAGGGAAACCAATTATGTGTGGGTTTTTTGGTAATAAAATAATGCAAATCTAAAGTAACAGATTTCATTTCTTACTGTAATTTGTTTTGTTTTTCCACAGGCAGTGAAGAGGGATATATTGAATACTGTTGCTGATCGTTGTGAAATACTTTTTGAGGATCTGCTTTTGAATGAAATTCCAGAAAAAAAAGTTATGAGTATAAAATTAAGTACTTTTTCTATATGTGATCAATTGATAGGGTGTCAAAATAGCTATGTCACCTTTTATAACTACTTATAGTTAATCTTTTATAACAATATGTCATCTTTTACTTTTCTTATTGAATGAAAATGTTTCAGTTGTCACCCGCAAAAATGTTTGTGAAGATCTTATAATAACAAATCTGTTAACATTTAACAATTTCTAGGAAGATATTTTTTTAAATTCTATGCGAATTTCTACCAGAATGGAAAACTGTGTTAACCTTTTAAGGCTAATTTTTAAAATGAATATCTGTGAGGTTTTTTAAGAATTTATTCATAATCAAAATATTAATTTAATTGAGTATTATATAATAGATTCTTTAGTAGGTATTAATTTGTGGTATATATACAATTGATCTCTTATTCTTACCAAATTTTTTTGTGTACTAGTTACTGTGTTTCCCTGAAAATAAGACCTAACCGGAAAATAAGCCTTAGTATGATTTTTCAGGATGACATCCCCTGAACATAAGCCCTAATGTGTCTTTTGGAGCAAAAATTAATATAAGGCCCGGTCTTATTTTCAGGGAAACACGGTACTTCTCATCTATTACTCTAATAGATTTTATTAGATTAAAAAACGGCTGAGTCATAGTTTCTTAACCTTTTATAACAAGTCTGTCTTTTGTGAAACATAAACGATATCATTTCCGTAATTTGTATTAAAAATCATTTTATTATTCAAAAAGAAAATTATAATATTGAGTATGCTTTTTGAAGCTACACATTCATCTCCGCCTTCCTACCATTCAAATGAGAGCGGATTTGTAATTCACAATTCTTAAGTACATAATAGAAACATACATATTAGCTTGTTAAGGGAATATTTTTGTTTCTAGGAAGAAAGCATAACTCCTCTGTATAACTAACTTCTTTTAGTACTACCAATAGCCCGTATATTAGGTTTGGTGGGCTAATCATAATCTTTTTTTATATTCTTAGTATCATGGATTCCTGGATTGCCAAATTTAACATTTGTCCTTCCCATATTTCACAAATAACCCTGAAGTTCTGCCCACTAATAATGTATATTTGCTGAGACATGAATTGGAATCTTACAAGCAGCAATTGGGTTGAGATTTTTGTTTTGGCAACTGTGTGAAACCTGGCGCCTTAGCCACCCACTAGGCCTAGCCGCGTCATCTCATTGTGGCTTTGTTTTTCCTACTTGACTTTGTGTGTAATAGAGCTCTTGTGGTGTTAAATATTCCTTCACTTTCTGAGCAACAGTACGGTTACAACTGAACTGTAAATTTTAGGATTTTCAATGACATGGGGATATATCCACCATTAATACCAAGTATGTACCTTGTCACATTACATACTAACACATTAGTTACATACTCTATTCCATTTTAAAATGCTTCGTAAAAATGGTATTATATAACTGTCCTGGTATTATTTTATATTAGTATTTTGAAATACTGCTGATGTCAGTAAAATGAATTACTTCTAATAGCAGTAGTAATAGTTGCACATTAAATTTGATATCGTAGAAGTTAATGTTTATCACCTAAGCCCAAATTTTTCAAAAATGAAAAAATATTTTTCGCTGTAATGGAGTGGCTTTTGATGCCTATGTGAAGAGATGAGGCTGTAGTTTGGTGGAAAGAACAAAGATTGAAGTTCTTCGGTGGTTTGTCTACTTTGACACTAGTGGAATGACTTCAGGCAAATGGTTCAACCAATCTAAGCACCCGTTATATTACGTGGAAAACAGGTTACAGTAGCTGCTTTTTGAAGCTGTGAGATTAAGTAAGATGGTATTTTTAAAGCCCCTAATACAAGTTGGTAAGTCAATCCCTCAGTAAGTGGTGGTTCCTAATTTCAATGTGTGGACAATTTACGTGCTACAGTACAAATTGCAGTAATAGGAGTTTACAGCTAGGAGGCACTCTGGTCAAAGAGTAAAATTATTCTTCCAGTTAAGAAAACAAGGAAATAAGCAGAATCTGGCAGGAATACATAATTTAAGTCATTGCATTTCCTGTGACACTTAAGACATTCTTCATCTTCTGTTTGTGGTTATATAAAACTACCACTAGTCTCTTGACAAGGAAGTGTAGGTTACTTATCAAAGTGAGCGCTATTTTTCTCCTTGGTCTATACGTTGGTAGCTTTTTAAATCATATCCATTGCTAAAAGAGGTTGTTCTTTACACAAAAATCTTTATTTTTCTGTTGTTGTTTTTATTTATTGATTCATTGATTGATTTTTTTTCAATTACATTTGACGTTCAGTATTAATTTCAGGTATACAGCGTAGTAGTTAGATGTTTATATAATTTACAAAGTGATCCAACCGATTAGTCTAGTACCCACCTGGCACCATACATAGTTGTTGCAACATTATTGACTATATTCTCTCTGCTGTATTTTTCATCCTCATGACTATTTTGTAACTGCCAATTTGTACTTCTTAATCCCTTCCCCTTTTTCACCCAGGCCCCAACACCCCTCCCATCTGGCAACCATCAATTTGTTCTCTGTATCTGAGTCTGTTTCTGTTTTGCTTTTTCCTTTATTTTGTTCTTTGGAGTCTACATATATGTGAGATCAGATGATATTTGTCTTTCTCTGTCTGACTTATTTCACTTAGCATACTACCCTGTAGGTCCATCCATGTTGTTGAATACACAAAGTCTTTATCTTTGTTGATAGTTCATTAGAATCATGGTGTTGAACCAAACAATAATTGTATTTACGTGGAACAGTGACTATGTTAGAGATTGAGCGAAATGTATTTTACTTTGAGTATTCAAAGAAGAATGAAACACCGTCATTCGTTATTTATTTAGGTCCAGATTATTTTTCTAAAAATTACTTAACGCTGTTTATGACAACATATAGCATAATGTTGCCCCAGAAATATTAATTCTAGTTTACAGCATTTTGTATGTCTATTTATCAGATACTCATTAAGCATTTACTCTGTTGAAGGCAATGTGATACACACAAATCCATGACCACATTTTTTTCCTCAAGAAGCCTATAATCCTATTTGGAAGACAGACTGTGCATGCATTATTAATTATGCAGAGCATATAATAAAGTCATAAGAGTAACTCAGAACTTAAAGATCAGAATAATAAATATTAGTAATAAGAACGGGCAAAGGGAAAATGAAAAGGTAGCAAGATGGAGTTGGTAGGGAGGTGAGTATACAAAACATACATCTTGATGTCCTACACGTGCTTGATATCGGGGCTGGGTAGCATCGAGTAAGGTAAAGTCAGTGATGAGATTGTTTTGTACATACATTGTACAAAATTGTATGCTGTTACGTCCTATAGACTTGATGTAGCTGGGCCACTAATTTGGCTCCAAACTTGCATAAAGAAGGGAAAATCTTATTTACAAAATTCAGTACTTGTAAAGTTAAAACAAACAAGGAGAGCAACAATTTCTGAGACCAGGGACAAAGTTTTCTCTTACCGTTGTTATTCCTTCATAGGACAGTGGATAATACAAGCACATATAATCGACAGTGTCCTCACAATGAAGGCAGTCACAAGTTTCTGTTTCATGGAATTATCTTCTAGGTCCCTTGCCAGGGGTGTTGAGGTGAAGCAGGATTCAGTAAGAGCAATTTTGTGCCAGATCAATTAGAAAATGAAAATACCTTTTAGATTTTATTACTATTGGTATATGATGCTTTCATGTACTTATATAGATCATTGATACCAGTGACAGACCTATCTAAATATTGATAATGTTTCTTCTCCTTTTAGATTCTGAAAATGAGTTCCACATCCTCCCTCACCGAGTTTTTGTCCCCATTCCGGGATCCACTGTAATGTTATGTGATTATAAATTTGGCGATGAGTCAGCTGAAGAAATCAGAGACCATTTTATAGAGATGTTAGATCATAGGATTCAAATTGAAGATTTGGAAATTGCAGAGGAAATCAACACAGGTAATTATGTGATGTTATTTAGGGACGTGATTAAACTACTGCTAAGATTCCCTATGAGACACCTAGTTTAAATACCATGTCTTTCGATTTTCCTAAAGCTAGTTCTATTCGACACTTGGGAGGCATTTAAAAATGTGTCTGTTTAATTTCTACATATATAAACATGCAGTCAGTGTTTTCCTGGAAAACTGTACCAAAATTTAAGATACCTAAGGTTTTTCCAATCTACAAAGTACATCTTCATAAAACAAGTTTATTCTTAAATGGGTGGAAATACATAATTTTAAGGTTATTTTATTATAAGAGAAGTTTTCTCAAAATCCATTATCTTGATTATTTGGTTAAGTATGATGTCACAAAAATTTTTTAAATACTTTATTAAATATCTTCTTTATACGATTTGCCTTTATTTTCTTCTCCCCTTCATATAATTGGGATACTAAGCTGATATGGTCAGTTCCAAAAATTAGATCAAGAGTGTTTTTATAGAGCATAGATTTGCCATACTATCTAAATGTATAACACATTGTTTTCCCTTACCCATCACTTTCACATTTGACCTTACACTTTGAAGGGCTGTTCTTTTTTGTTTTGCTTTTTGCTTTGTTTTTGTTTCTAGTGAGAGCAAGATATGAAAACATGTCTATAAATAAATGTGTATGAGTATGACAGTTTTCCTGGAACATTTAAAATTACGTGATAAAAGTAATTATTTGCAAATATTAGTGATATTGAATATGTAGCCATTTATCAATCTTGAGATTTCTGATATAGTAGAAAATCTTTAGGTTACCTTTGAACATGGGTGTTTATGAAATTTCAATGTGACAATTTTTAAGTACTTTTTCTAATTCTAATTTCTTAATTATTTATCTGCTTTACTATGCTCTTTTTTTGAATCTTAAATAAAGCTCAACTGAGTGAGTGATTGATTGATTACTATTTGTTGATTACCTATTATACATTAGGCATTAGGGTTCTAGAGGTCAGATAAGTAGTTCTGACTCTCAAGAAGCTCAAAGTATAGTGAGAAATACAAAGAAATGGGTTATTCTAAAACAATGTGATTAGTTCTATAATAGAGGTATGAATGGAGAGTTATCAGAACATTTAGCACAGGCCCTATCGCTATGAAGGACTCAGGGAACACTTCTCAGAGCAGGTGACATTTGAGTTCATTTTGAAGGATGAATACAGAAGTAACTTGAGGCTTTTTAGGAATTGAACACGCATCAAATGTATTGTGGCCAAGAATATGACTGGTCTAGAGTTATATTTGTTGAATTAAAAGGAATGATTTAATAATTAGTGTATTTTTAATGGCAAAATAACAACATTCCCAAATTATGGGATAGGGTACAAATAAATGTAAGCATTTTAATAGAAAAATTAAGTGCTTTTACATAAACATCCTATTGGTTTAGAATTTTATTCACTTATTCATTCATTTACTCATTCATCCATTCATTAATTTACTTGAAAATATTTGAGGAGCATTTGAA
Source organism: Rhinolophus ferrumequinum (assembly GCF_004115265.2). Classification (NCBI taxonomy): domain Eukaryota; kingdom Metazoa; phylum Chordata; class Mammalia; order Chiroptera; family Rhinolophidae; genus Rhinolophus; species Rhinolophus ferrumequinum. Next base: position 17,135,294 of record NC_046305.1, read on the forward strand.
ATCTTGCTTCCTGGTGTATGTCGTTAGTTTGACTCAAATAAACTCTTATAAAAATGCAAAAAAATAAAGAAAAATTTAGATGCATAATTTTACCAAGATAGGATGTTGACTGAGTCCTGGTCTGCCACTTACAGCTGTGTAATCTTAAACTTTATTAAGCTTGGATTGTCCTATTAACCTTAGATTCTCTTGGAGTTGATATGAGAATTTAGTAAAAATATTAGGGAGAAGACTTTCTAAACAGAAAGAGATACAAGAGATACATAAATGCAGCTTGATATTAACGAATTATAAGACTTTAATTACTCTCCTGAATTATAATGAAAAACATTAATGTTAAAATATGAAAGTAATGTTTTATAGTGTGCATGGATTTTCCTAAATATTTGAAATTAGGATTTTTATGTAAAATAAATGATAAAGAGTGGAGTTCACATGTTTAAATTTAAAAAAATCAAAATCAATTACTATACATTTAGTAATGTTAAACTTGCTATAATTATCTGGCTTTATTTTCTAAGTATTTGATGTTATTATTTGCTTGATTATTATTTAATTATTTCTGTTGTATAATATAGTTGCCAAGTAGTTGCTATGTTTAAAATACATATTTTGCCAAGTAAATATCTTAAAATAACATACTTTTAAATGACTTAATAAGGGATGAAGAACAATTTGTTTGTCAAAATGATTCATTTAAGATGAGGGTTAACTATGGCTTTAAAATTTCTTAGATGCATTAGTCATCTTGTCGTAGATATTATCTTAATAATTCAGATGTACTTCATGCTAAAAATTTGGAGACACACCTTTAAAATCTGATGAAACTCATCTTTATGAATTCTGTCTTGATATCTGAGCTGAAATTAATTTTTGTTGTTTGGTTAAATGCTGATATTTTAATTATAAAGAAAATGTAATACTGAAGATGTATTTTTTAAGCTAAGTAAATAACTATAGTGAAATCTCATTAACTTAGTATTCAGGGATGCAGAAGACAACTAACCAAGGAGTTCAAGTCCTAACATTTCATTTCAAGCTTTTAAATAGTCCTGCCTACCTATCAACAGCTTGGAATGAAATCAGACACATGTACAACTTTGCATGCATTCATCAGGGCCCTTGTTTTCTCTTTTGTTGACAGTTGATTAAGAAGGTTATTTTCTTAACATGATTAATTTAGTATTTGTCTAAGTTAAAATTACCTGATTTTAAGGCATGGTTAAGATCTAATTTCCTGTTGAATTATGTTACTTGCATTTGAATTTCAGATAACATATTAAAATATTGGTAAAATAACATAGTGTCTGAGATTTGAATTAAAAGCCTACAGGCCCCCACCAAAAACAAATACAAGTAAGTTTTTATCACAAGGCCTTATTCATCCTTGGGAAATGCTCTTCTTCCGTAAAATTACCTTGAATTGGTATCAAAAAACTGGATTTTTTATGACAGATTTTAAAACGGAAGTAGCAGAGCAATGAAATGCAATGTCTTTTTGTATAGAAGCAAATTATTTGTGCAGAGGACTTGACCTACTAGAGCATGACCTTCACATATAACAAGTCAGTATTAAATGTGTAAGTAATATCATTACAAATAAAACCATTTTTGTGCTCTTTATATACACGTACTCAAGTAAAAATATTCTTGTAGCAAATAGATGTAATTTATGCATCATCCATTATTTTTTTTTATTTGTTATCTGATGTAACGTTTTTAGTGCCCAAAGAGAAAGCTTCTTAGCAGTGATATTTGCTAATAGAAAAGCCAAAGTGTGTGTGTGTGTGTGTGTGTGTGTGTGTGTGAGCATGAATAAAGTTGCACTGACCATTCAACTTTTAGACCTATAGATGAAGTTAAAGAAATGTGAAGCTGGTGGGCTGATGTAGTGTAGAACTAAGGTGTTCTGGCCATTGAAAAAACTAGAAGCTGTGGACATATAGGAGACCGAATATTCTAGAGACAGTTCATAATAAGAATTTGTTTGCCTTCGTGACTGATTTGATACAGGGCGTAGAAAAAAAAAAGTGTTTTGTGTATGTTTGCTTGTTTTTAAAATATTTTAGTCATATGCTCAAAAAGGATGAAAAAGAATGGTGGCTCTCTTGATTCTGATGAGGTAAATTCTAAGAATTATGTCTGAAAATGAGCAAATTTTTCTTCATGGGAAGTTGATGAGAAGTAGGCAGTTTTTTCTTTTTCCTTCATCCATTTTGGTACCAGAGACATCTATTTCAGTAAGTTATGTGTATCCTTGTGGGCCTGTGCTAGTATATTAGAATATACACATGTCTATAAGGACATTTTAAATTCAAACAATAGGCTCTTTTGCTTTGAATTTAAACAGTAGTATTTACTGTCTCTCACTACTGTGTGGTTCTCTTTTCCTCTTTGTAAGTAAAGGGATAAACATGAAGTAGTTGCTTTCAAACATAGTTCCCTAGAGTTCTAGCAAACCACACTCTACTGCCACCTCTGAACATCTGTTTTACATAGTGGAATTTTCCGTCAGACTCTTTAGCACGGGGCGGGGTGGGGGTCTGTGTGCTCGCTAAGGATGTTTGCAGTTCAAACACTTTTAATCGGTGTTAAATTTAGCTAGGCTAACATACACAAATTATTGTCAGCATAATGAAGCAGAAAGAAAACTTGTATTTGAATTGTCAGCCTGCTGCCTATGGCTCTCAAATGTGCACCTGGCTCATCAGGTTTTATTTTCTATCTGTAAAATGAGCTAATATGCTTGTGTTGCTTAACATTGAGTTGTTTTAAGGTCAAATTTTTGATCATATTTTGCTTGTATATTTCAGATTTACATTAGATCAAAAATCAGCAAACTTTTTCTGTTTCTGGGGCCAAATAGTTAATATTTTAGACTGTGTGGGGCACATAAGGTCTGGTCCATGTGCTGCAAGTTTGGCCCATCAGCTGCAGTTTGCTGATCCCTGCTTTTATTAATATCTAATTATTTGAAATTATTAACTGCCAAAACCAACAATAAGAATGATAGAAGTTAATCCCAATTAAGAGTAAAGGTTACTCTGCTCCTAGATAGTTTGATATTTGGTATCAGTTTATTTCTACTACTGTATAGTAAACAAATTATAACTTGTGGGAGTCATTTGGAACTGGCTTTGTGACTCTCTAATTTCATTTGGTTATAAAATCACATAAAGTATTTTTAAAATTATGTCAGTTTCCTATAGTATAGTCCATGAAATATAATTCACCTGCATTTGGTAATGAGCAAATTCAATGTTATAAAAAAGTCAAGTTGAAAGAAACTGGAGTTCATTGTGTATGTTCGTTATAATGTTCTTCTTTAAAATTCATTTTAAAATGGTAATTATTATTTTATTTAGGATTTATGATTATTGTCCTCTTGCAGCTTGTGTGAGTTCCTCTATGAATACTGAAGCTTCATTGGACAACACAGACGATGAACAACCAAAACAACCAATTAAAACTACAATAGTATTGAAAATTCAGCACAACATAGGTATTTTATTTCTTTGTAACATTGAAAAGATGGTATTTTGGATTTGAGTTTTTTCATTTAAAATTATTTCATTTTATTTTACTTAAAAGTTCTAGATTACGTCAATGTTTATTGAGCATTATGGAAAGTGCTAGGCCCTGGAGATAGAAAGATTTACCAGTAATGCATTATCCCAAATGTCCTCAAAAATCACACTTCCTATTAATTTTTTTGGGTGTTCCAGAAGTAAAACATGTTTTCAGAAGAAAACCTTTTTGGAAGTCAATTAGTATGGTAGGGCCCATGTTTTCCAAACTGGTGTCCCCAGAATTGCTGTTGCAGATTTTGATATGTGTTCCATGAAAAAAGTCAAATTGAAGCCTGGAAATTTATAATGTACTTTAGTATTTTAAAGGTCCAAGATAGTGTGCTAATCACTTTCACATTTTTCAGACTTATTGATCAAAAAACATGTACACTAGCATTTAGTAGAGTGCCAATTGGAGAAATGCTTTATAAGCATTAAGACTTTTGACTAAGCCAGAGTGTTTAGTTGTTTTTCTAAGTCACTTATTCATTAGATAAACTTAAGTTAGTTAATTACCTAAATTCATTGTAGGTGTGTGTGTATGTGTGTATGTTTGTGTCTGGACAACTCTGGTCAGTTTTGTTACGTTTTAACTTAACAAAAATCAGGAAAAAAAATGAGTTAGCAAGCTAGAATTACTAACTCTTAGATTTTATAAGAGTAGAATCTGAGTTTTTGTAGTTTTCAATACTGTTCAAATGACTTTGCATTTTTGTGATTGAGAACAACTTCACATTGGAGGTGTCCTTTTGGCTTAAGCTAAGTAGCATGAAAGAGCTAGAGTGTCAATATAAATATTTATAGAAACCTTTTAAAATATGTGTTAATTTTCTCTTAGATGTGTGTGAATGCACACGTGTGCAAGAGAGACACTTTTTTTTAATTTAAGATTTTTATAAATTGGTGAAGTTTATGATTACCAGTCTAATCTTTGCAGTCTGTTTTTTTTAACTTGCTGTATTTTCCTTTAAGTCTTTGCTGGTTTTTAGGACATACATATGTGTGAGTGTGTGTGTGTGTGTGTGTGTATTTTGTTGTTGTTGTTTATGCCCATATGTTACCTACATTTCAGAGCCTAGGATCAGTTAAGCCTCTCTTTGTTTATTCCATTTCCATTTCCATTTGTTTTATGTTTGTTTCACTTTTAGGTGTGATTGCAGCATTTGCAGTTGTGGTCATTGCTGCGGGTATTTCCTTTCATTACTTCAGTGATTAGGGTGAGGCACAGAGAGCTTCCTGATCATCCAGAGAATGCTGACCAACGATTATGAATAATAAAGATGCAAACAATCCATCTGCATTTAACACAGTAGCAGCCAGATCTGCTGCCATAATGCCTATTAGGTGTGTTTCTGACTAGAATGAAATCACCAACTGCCTTGTTTAGCCCTGCTTATATTGTAGGTGGCTCAGGCTTCCAAAAATAAAGTTATGCATCTAGATGGAAGCTGCATGTAACAAATTATTATTGTCTATTTTTTTAAAGTGTTCAGAATGGTGATTTATTTTCACAGATTTTAGTCCTCTTGATCTAGATGACATATTCATCAGGACATGGAAAATTTGAATAGTCAGGGATGATGTATATCTTAGTGATAGAACAGTAGGAGACATTTCTACAAAGTGGGGCAACAATCTGTTGGGTAAGTTCATGCTGTAGGACCTTTCTAATGTACACTCATTCCAAAATACTGATTGTGTTCTGATCAAGGCGTAGGAAACCTTTTCAGAGAGATTTGAATCAGAAACAATTGCCATAAATCATGTGCTTTCTCAGGTTAGTATATCATAACTGTTATAATATATTAAATAAAACTTTTGCTTCCAGAAACACATTAGACTAGGTACTGTAAAACACCTAGATCCTGAATATAATTTACCTTTGAATGCATTAATAGACTCAAAGAAAGTAGGGGAAATCTCCAAGAACTATACCTCTATTTTTCCTTCCGCACAACAATGAACACATTTTGAGTTGGGAATCATGAATATTACCTTAAGCATACAGGTGGACTGTGGTTTCCTGGATGGCAGATACCAATTACAGCACTGCCATACGCAGTTTGTCTCAGATCAGAAACAACAAACTGAATCTGAATCTGAGATGCTACCCTACCCAGGAGAGTTGAAGTAGCCCTCAGTTTGTAGGACCCTGGCAGAAGCAAGAGATAGGCCCAAGATTCCCATAGATGAAGATAAAGCCATATTATTTCATGACTAGAGATCACCAGGCACAAGTTGAAACTAGCAAGCATGAGAAAGAACCTATAGAAATAACAAACTTCGCATTAAATTCACCAGGATCTCATCAGCAACGTACATGAGTGATGGAACCACAGGCAGATCTAAAAAAGTAAACAAATGGAACTGATAGAAGTGAGAAATATGTTACTTGAAATTAAAAAAAACGAAACCAAAAACGAATTCAAAAAATATGTTGAATGAATATCATATTAGACTCAGCCGAAGAGACAGTGAGTAAACCTGAAGCTAGGTCTGTAGAAATGATCCAGTGCACAGCGAGGAGAAATGAGGTGCTGGAAAATATAAATATTAAAGAGAAGAGAGATATGGAGGGAAGAATTATAAAGACTAGAAAGAATTAGTAGGAGGAGAGAATAGAGAGGTTGCACGAGTGGCAATATTTGAAGAGATAACAGAATTTTCCATATTTCTTAGAAAAACATGAATTCATAAATTCAGGAAGCACAATACATTCCAGTCATATACAGATAAAATTCATGCCTAAACTGAACCTAATGTAACTGCAAGATATCAAACACAAGATTTTAAAAGCAATCAAAGGGGAAAAGATCACCAATAAAGGCAAGACAGTCAAATAGTAGGTTTCTTAATGGCAACAACGTCCCCAAAAGATGGTAAAACAATGCCTTCAAAATTCTGAGAAAAACTAATTAACTTAGAAGTTGTACCAAGCAAAACTGAAATAAAGACATGTTCAGATGAAAGACCGAGTTTATCATTAACAGGCCTTTGTTAAAGAAACTGCAAAAGGATAATCCCCAAGAAGAAAAATGATTCCAAAAGGTGATCTGAAATCAAAGAACTGATTTCAAATAAAATGATAAGTATGTAAATCAAAAGTGTTTGTATAAAATTGTAAACAAATGTAAAACTCAATAAACATTTTTGCAATATTAACGTGGACTGTTAAAATAAGATATAATTGTAAAACTGGACAGTAGCTTATAAAATGGGAGGACGGTGATTAAAATTAAAGTGTTCTCACATGCTTTTATTATTTCAGAAAATGGGTTAAGATATTGTTTAACTTTAAAATTATATTGAATGTGTATAGTAAAATTTCAAGTGTAACTGCTAAGAAATAGATACACAGTGAATCATTCCAAAGGAAAAGAAGTTTATGGCATAGGAAGTCAATAACTCAATACAAAAAAGGGAAGAAATTTTGGATGGGATGAGGGACAAAATTAGAAAAATAATAGAAATCAAATAATAAAGTAAATATAAATAGACTGAAGCAAGTTAACCAACAGATTGCTTAGACATATTTTTTTAATCCAGCTACAGCCAAATAGCAAAAGAAAACTTGTAGTGATATCAAATCAAAATTAGATTTTATGGTATGTTAAAGATGGAGAAGGCTACTAAATAATGGCAAAAGAATCAATTCACTAGGAATATATAACAGTTTTAAATTTGTACTTTACAAAATGACCTCGAAATGTGGAAACTATCGGGCTAAATCAACAAATTGAACAACAGTGGGCGATTTCAACAGCTTTCAATTATTGATAAATCAAGCAGGCCAAAAAAATGAGTGACCACAGATTTGAATAATATTGATTCAATGGACATTTAGAATTATCAACAATTAGAGCATATTCTTGTTAATCATTGTGTACATTAGCAAAAATTGACCATGTACTAGGCATGAAGTAAGTCACAGTAAATTACAAAAAATTTGTATTAAATGGATAATCAGAAGTAAATTAGAGGTCATTAATAAAGGTTATTTTCTTCCAATCATACATTTACAAGTTTAATAAAATTTCATAGATGAAAGAAGAAAACATACTTACAACCTAATTATGACATTTGGAAAATTGGGTGATGCAGCAGAAATAGCATTTTGAGGGACATGGTTCTAAATTCATGAAAAAGGCTACGTGTGCCACTTAAGAACAACAACAGAATGAACAATGTAGAAGTAAGAAGATACAGGCAGTGGAAGAAATGAATGAATTAGAAAACAAAACTATAGAATCACAATGCCAAAGTTGTTTTCATGACACAATTAAATTGGTATAATTGAACAAGAAGAAAACAGGATGCAAGTAAACAACATAAAGATTGAAAAAGGACTTCTATAGATATAGCAGAGATGAAAATGAGAAGAGACTATCGGGAGCATCTTAATATATTTGAAAACTTAGACAAAGTAGACCATGGTCTAGAAAAATGCAATTTCTTTAAATTGGCTCAAGAAGAAATGACAAGCCAGAGAGACTTATTCAATAGTTTGAATAGTAAACAAAGGTTTTTGATAAAGAGGTCATCTAGATCATGTTTACAGATGTTTTACTCCTCTCTCAGAGACCATATTTCAACATTTTATACAAACTCTTCCAAAAAATAGATAAGAATCTGATTTTGAGGCCTGTATAACTTCTGTTGTACTAGCATCAGACGTTGAATAGGAGAAAATTACTAATAGCACTTACTAACACAGATGTGAACATCAAAAGCACTATTAAAAAATGGAATTCAGCATTATCTAAAAAAGGATAATGCAAAATGATAGTTTTGTTAAAAATCAGGAACACAACAAGGATGCCTGTTTTCACCACTTCTATTTATCATTGTCCTGTAGAAAAATGAGCAAAAGTCAGAAAGAAACCTGACATTTTAAGAGGATGTGACTGAACACATGAAAAGATGTTTAATCTCATAAGTGATTGACTAATACCTCAATGAATACCATTTTACATCCAATAGATTAAAAAATTAAGAAATGTGACAATACAAATTAAGAAGATGCATCAAAAAGACATCTACAGATGGGGTTGTAAACTGATATACTGGAGAGCAATTAGGTATAAGGTTCTAATACCTAACAATTCTACATACACGAGTATGCCCTAGGGGAATTGTTGCATATGTACACATGTGAGAATGTTCAAGGCAGCCCTGTTTGTAACCACTCAAATGTCCATTGACGAGAATAAAAAAATAAATTGTGGATTTTGTAATTTTACTAAGCAGGGAGAATTACCTGAGAACATGACAAATCAAGTTTCAGGAGCCTACATGCAGTATGAAAGTTTTTATAAAGCGTAAAAACAAGCTAAATTATGTTAAAGTATATAGGAATACATATATTTGTAGTACACTTTTTTTAAAAATTCAGTATTGTGTTTACCATTTCAGGGTGGGAGTGATGATAGGATAGGAAGACAAGAAGGAACAAATGAATAAGGAAACATCGGTAATGTTTTTTTGAGTTGAAAGGTGTTTCTTGATATTCTATGTAATGGCATTACCGTATTTATTATTTTGGTTGTCTGTTACTAAAACACAACCCCCAAACTTAATTGGCTTGAAACAACAACCACTTCATTTTTTTTCACAATTCTGAGTGGATAGGGATCAGTTGAGTGGTTCTGTTCAACGTGTTTGCTAGTTACAATTTTCTAGGAGCTTGAAACATCCAAGATAGTTTATTCACATGGTTGGCAGTTGCTGGCTGTCTGCTGGGAACTCAGTTGACTCCAGTTCTCTGTGTGCCCTCTCCACGTGGCTGGGCGTTCTCCCTATCATGATGTCTGGGATCCAAGAAGTAGCGTCCCAAGTGTGACCATTCCAAGAAGAGAAACAGAAACTGAATCTGCTTGAGGCCCTAGCTGGGAAGTCTCAGAATGTCACTCCCACTACATTGCATTCGTCAAAGTACTCTACAGGGCCAGCCTGGATTAAAGGGAAGGGGAAAAAGAACTTTTACCTCTCCATGTGCTTGCAGATACAAGAAGAAAAGGGCTTGATGGCAGCCGTTTGGATTAGTTGATGGATCCTCTGGCCATAACATTTGTTTCAGACATGTGGGAAATGCATTCATTACCTCCCCAAACACCTTTAAAAATGTCATCTGGATATAACATCAAATTCAGCCTCAATGCCCATAATCTCGTCATCTACATAGTTTCAGGTACATGTGAGCCACCTTTGATGTAGTTCCTCTCAATCTGAAGATACATGAACTAAGTTTTCTTTTCCATACTCATCTACCATACAGTGGTAAGAGACAATAGACACTCATTCAAAAAGAGGGAAAAGGAGAAGTTACAAAGCAATTGTCCATAACAATTTTGAACTCCAGTTGGACACATGTTTCTAATTCATCATGATTCTCGGAGTAGGGAATATATACTAGTTAGGGCCTAATTCTTTCTCCCTGAGAGTGGTTCTCAACTCTTGTCTCTTCCCTACAAGATTTTGACTCTCTGAGTCATCCTTTTTCATGAGAAATGTTTGAAGCTGAGTAGCTTTCTCAACCTGCTTCCAAATTTTTGAAGGCGGAAGAGCCAGAAGCCACTTTTTATTTTGAACTGCCTTTCCCTTTTAGACTAAATTTATGGAATTCCTTTAAAAATACGGTGTATTTCCTATAACGCAAATTATAATCCCCTCCATTACACAAAAGGCACACCCATAAATTCATTCAAGACAGGCCTCTCTCTCTACTTTAAGCTGAGAGGGTGCTAAAGGACAAAACCCTTATGAATCTTAGATAGCCACTGTCTAGCTAAGTAGACTGCAATTCGTGCTCATAAGATTCTTAGAAGTCCTTCTGTCTAGCTAAGAGGTCTTTGATGCACTGGTTTAAATATTCCTGAAGTTTTAAAGGTTATTACAGCTATACGCTGATCCTAACCTACCCTGATACTATGTTTCACTAGTTATTCCCTGGATTAGATCTTTGCCAAGATGTCATTTCCTCCTTGAGAATCTCTTGCTGCTGGAAAAGGTAGGTTTTCTGGGCTGTTCATATTTCCTATAAATTTTGCTTCAAAACGGAACAATTTCTTATTTAGTTCATCTCTCTCTTCTCATATTTGATCATAGCCAGCTAGAAGTAGTCATTTGGCATTTTCATTATTCTGCCTGGAAATCTTGTCCAGATAACACAAGTTTATTAAGTTACCTTTTCCCCTTAGTGATTTCCATAAATTTATTCACACTACTTTTCACACTACTGCAGATGAAAGGGTTGCCTTTCCATAACAATTTCCTCATTGTTATTTGGCTGCGATTGTTTCCTGAAGGCCCTAAAGCTTTCAATCTTTTGCTCAGTTCCAAAGTTAAGGCTACATGTTTTGGTTTTAGCCCAGTAGCTCCTTATTTCTAGGTGCCAATTTCTGTTTTAGTAATCTCTTGCTTCATAATAAACAGCATCAGACTGTATTGGCATTTGTTAACTCTCATAATTCTGTGGGTAGACGGCTCAGGTAGCTTAGCGGAAATGTACTCTACGTGGTGTTGGCTGGGGTTTCAATGATCTAAGGTCTGTGACATCCAAGATAACTCATCCGTGTGGTTGGCAGTCTATCTGTTTCTCCTTCACATGACGTAGGATTCTCACAGCATGGTGGTTGAAGTCTAAAAAAAAAGAGCCCTAAGGATAGGTGTTCAAAGAAGGAAGTGGAAATCGTTAACCTCTTAAGGCCTGGGCTCCAGTGATGTCTGAGAATGTCATTGCTCTGTATTCTATTGGTCAGAGGCAACAGAGCCAGTCTAGTTTCCATGGAAGGGGAATAAGAAACCCGTCTCTCAATGGTGAAGCAGCGCATGCACACAGCGAGGGAAAGGAATCAATCGCATTCATCACTGGAGACTTACTACGTGTCTATTCTTTATGTCAAATTTTACAAATGATAAAGAATACAGGAGAAAGGAGAGACAAGTAGTTCCCTAAGTAAATAATTACTGTTGTTATTCTAAAAACATAATCCACATACTACCTTTCCTACAGTCTGCCTCGCTGCAGCACCTCTGCCTCCCTTCTGTTGTGACATTTCTGTGGATATATAAAATGTCTTTTCCTTTACCTTCTCCTATGATGCTCAAAGGCCAATAGGTTCATAATTATATTACCAAAATAATTGGGACTAATCAAGCTCTATTACAATGCTCATAACGTTCATTGACTCTTACCTAAATGATTTGTCGAAATGTAAACTAGCCAAAGTACAGTAAATGTAGTAAATTGTTCTTGATTTCTGACTTTAATAAATCATATGGAGAATATCAAGTATTTTAATGAATAGTCACTAAAGGTAGTCAATGAGTTGTCATACAATTCATAACTTATTACAAGGCAAATTAATATTTTAATAAGTTTTGATTTATTGATGAAGGACGAGATGAAAGTGCAGTTAGAAATGACAAATGTTTGTCTCTATTTTTGCCATTTCTAACGTGTTTTCACATGCATTATTTCATTGGAATTTTACAACACTTGTGAACAGGGCAAAGATTTGTTGAATGGGTCCAAATTTGATGGCTACAATTGAAGTACACATTAATTACTATGTATTGTATCCAAAGACCACATAGCTAGGAAGAATAGACATTTAGGTGAGTAACTATTGTATCTGTCTTCTATAATCAGAAATGGATTATTCATTATTTGCATGTTTGCAAAACTATTTTGTAACTATTTTACATACTTACCCTGTTTCCCCGAAAATAAGACTTAGCCGTACCATCAGCTCTAATGCATCTTTGGAGCAAAAATTAATGTAAGACCCAGTTTTATTTTATTGTAATATAAGACCGGGTCTTATATTAGTTTTTGCTCTAAAGACGCATTAGAGCTGATGGTACAGCTAGGTCTTATTTTCGGGGAAACAGGGTAGTACCACCAAATGAAGCTAGATTTTGCACTGTATTGTGGAACTTCTAAAATTCTGATCCCAAAAGAGCCCTGTACAAAAATTCTTAATTAAAAAGATCTTTTAAGAAAAGATCTTTCACTCAATGTGTTCAGTTTGTTAAGGAGATCTTGTATTTACAGAACTATGAAGGGGAACTTAATGATAGGGATGAAGGTAGTTTAATCAGCTCTTAGGTTCTATTTTAGTCAAATCCAATTTAGTTGTAGCTATACCAGATGCCTGTCCTTACTCATGATTAAAATTTTGAATGTCAATATGATGCTAGACCTCAACATCTATATCTAAACAAGAATAGCAAGCTTTTTAAAAAAAATATTCTATGGTTTCAAGTTAGCATTATTGAAAGTAATATCTAGATTTTAATTATAAATGAAATAGTAGCTCATGAGTATGGAGCGTAGAGCTGTACCCCTAGATCTCCCAATTAAGAAACAATAAAACCTTGGGAAGTCACATCATTCCTTTGATCTTTAGGTTGGAACAAATTCTAAGTAATGCATTATCCTATAATGCTTTACAATGTATAAAGTATTTCCATTTTTATCATGCCCTTTTAACAAGTCAGAAAACTGAGGTTGAGGAAACTGACTTGCTAAACCTAGTAGCTAGTGGGACATAAACATATTAAGGGGAAAGATGCTGATGAAAGGAATTGATTATGTAGAGCCAGAGGGATGTCTATACAGAACATGAGAATGTGAGATTCCAGAGAAGGTGAGAGGGTTTAGTCTCTAAGGCACAGGTAGGTAGTGGCTTTGAAAAAAGAAGCATCTATTTTGATATAAAAGCTCAGAGAGAAGAAAATTGGTGCCGGTGTACATGGGCTTGTAGGTTTGATAGTGGAAAGTCGAAGATGACCTCATCTGATGCCTTCAGATTTCTATGAAGTTGGCAAGGTTATCTGCTGAGAGTGAACAAAGAGGAGAATAAAAATTTCAAAAAAAAATGTTGCAAAGAACTTTTCCATTTTGTCTGTTTTCAAGTCAAGTTGACCAAAGGAACATACTGGGATTGCCAGACAGCGATAAAGCCCCATTTGAGGTTAGTAATAATAAACTAATAAAATTGTGTGATTTCCCCCATCTCCCCCAACCCCCCCAGCTGAGTAGTGTTTGTCTTCTCAGATTTAAGAATAGAAAAAGTGAATAGCAGTATTTGGGGATCTTGTATAAAAAGTAAGTAGAAAGGAAGCGTTAGGAAATTTATGATATTGGCAAGAATATTATTTAAAGAATATTATTTAAATGATGAGCCATGAAATCTAAGCTGAATGAAAAAGGAAATGAAGAGAGAAAGGGAGGAGATAGAAGAAGAGGAGAAGAGAGGAGAAAGCAGGAGAGGAGAGGAGAGGGGAGGGAAAAGGAGGGGAGGGGAAGGGACGGGAGGGGAGGAGAGGAGAGGAGAGGAGAAGAGAGGAGAGGAGAGGAGAGGAGACGAGAGGAGACGAGAGGAGAAGAGTAGAGAGGCAATGCTTTGATGAATTGTAAATGTAAAGGCATCAATGCAATGGAGACCTAGAAGAAAATCAAAGACCCAAAATTTTGGTAGTAGTTGACCAGTAAGTAAGGAGACATGATTGTGATCATAAGTAAGGATGCCTGGGATAGTGATTTGGGAAGAAAGAACATATAGATGACAGCAAATGAAGTGAGTGGCTGAGGTGAAGTAGGTAATTCAAGGTTGACAGATGAGATCAAGGAAAAGAGAGGGCAGATTATGGAAAGTGGTCTGCTGGGACAATGATAACACCCAACATGGTGATACAACTTGTAACATAAAGGAAATCTGTGTGAATCGTGTATCTAATTTTTGATAAACGAGGGAAAGTGATTAGAAGATCAGTAGTTGACAATGACAAGGGTAGGTGAAAAGTGATACAGACAAATAGCATGAGCCTTCTAAAAAGTACATAAGATTTTTTATAGAAGTAAGTGGGAATGATGATCTGGAGTAAAGGAGAGTGTCGAGAATGATATTTAGATTTTGAAAAAATGCATAATCACCACTTGAAAGCAATAAAGGGAAAGTACCTTCTTTGAAGAACCAGGTTTCAGTTACTGCAAAGATGTGGAATGGATGCTTGGAGAAGAGGTTAGAAGGTAAAGGGAAGTGTGCTGCTTGTAGACAGGAAAGGGAAGGGAAGGGGATGGAGATGATGGTGCAGTGGAGTGTTATTTCAGATGGCAAGTTGAAGTGGGCAGGTAGTAGCCAGTGGGAAGAGGTGGGGAGCTTTCCCTTCAGATGTTGATTGGATTAATGAAAGGTTAAGAATCATGGCTGACTTAATCTCAGTGTTTTTGAGGAGGTTCGATTCTGGGTCCAATGATCAGAAGACTTCTCTCACTCAACCTGAGTGAGTAGTTATTACAGTTGCAATAAATTTTGGTAGCTGCACCGGTATGGTTTGGGGCTCAGGTAGTGATGCCAGCAAAAAAGACATCAAGGCTAGGATAGGAGCATAACCTACAGTTACAAACTATACACGCAGCCTTGTATTCCAGCGATAAATCCAACTTGGTCATGTTTTATGTTTGACATACTCTGTTGGATTCAATTTGCTATTTTTTTATTTAGAATTGTTGCATCCATGTGCATAAACAACATTAGCTTGTAATATCCCTTGTTCATTTACTGTCCTTTTCCAGTTTTGGTATCAAGATTATACTAATTTAATGAGTTGATTATTCTGTCTGTTTCTGTTCTCTGGAAAAGCCTATCTAAAATGATCTGTTTCTTGTCATTTTGACAGAATTAACATTTAAATACATCTGGAACTTGTGTTTTTTGATGGTAATATTTTGCAAATATTTTCCTAATTTCTTTGCTTCTTACAAGATTATTCAGACTTTCCTCTTTTCTTTGGTCATTTCTGGTAAGTTATATTTTTCTAGAAATTTTTCCATTTTGCCTGTTTTCAAATGTGTTGGCATTAAATTGTTCACAATGTTTCATATCTTTTTAATCTTAGCTATCTGCACATATGCTTTAAAAGAATCCCTAATGTTATGTATTTCTGCTCCCCCTTGTATCAATCTGGCACACATTTCCCTATTCTCTTAGTTTTTTTGAAAGAACCAACTTTCGGCTTTTTGGATTCTGTCTATAGATAAAATTTACATTTCATTGATATCTGCTCATATTTATTTCCTCATTTTTCTACTTTGTTGGTTTACCTTATTTTCTAAACTTATTAAGTTAGACATTCAGGCTATTTATTGTTTCTTCTTCTTTTGTAGTTTATATTTTTAAGAAATTTCCCTGATACAGTATTTTTGCTCCATCCCAGAAGTTTTGACATAAAGTCTTTTTATTATTTTTCAGTTTTAATAATTTTAATATTCCAGTATAATTTTATTCCTTGACTCAGGAGTTATTTAGTATTGTATGTATATATTTTTCATTAGTAACACATCTATATTACTCATTTCTACTTAATTGCATTGTACTCCTAAAATGTAATATCTCTCATATTGCATTGTGGTCCTAATGTAATCTGTCTCATTGTGTAGTCCTTATTAACCTTTGACAATCTTTGTGTGCCAGAAAGGGAAAAATGGTTAGTTCACTTGTTATTGGTTGCAGTGTTTTATATATGTACCTTAGGTCAAGCTTGTTAATTATGTGGTTAATATCTACATCGATACTAATTTTTTGTTACCACAATCTATTAAGGATTGAAAGAACTGTACTGAAACCTCTGATGATGGAATAGTCACTTCCTCTATGTGTTCGTACTGTGTATATTTTATGATTCTTTTAAAGGTATATCTAAGTTTAAAACTGATAGATCTTGCTGGTGAAATGAACTATTTTATTATTATGTAATGACCTTTTTTGTATCTAATAATGCGTTTTCTTTTTTAAGCTTATTTGCCTGATACTAATTTAGTGATCCGTGCTTTTAAAAAATGAAAAAGCGGTATTACAAGCTAATATCATGTATGCATATGGATGCAAAAATTCTAAATAAAATATTCGCAAATTGAATCCAACAGTGTATGTGAAACATAAAACCTGACCAGTTTGGATTTATCCCTGGAATATAAGGCTGAAGATATGAAGTTCATAACTAGGTTATGCTCCTACCCTAGCCGTGATGCCTTTAGTTGAACGCACGTCAAGAAATCTTTACAATTCTTTTTATTTGTTTCACAGATGTTCCAGGAAGACCTTTAGTTGCATGGCCTGATAGCCATGGGATTTCCTCACCAACCCACAATGCTTTATGGATCATTGTAGTATCAAGGTGAAGACTAAAAATCATGAAGCCTAGTTAGGAAATGATTGCAGTAGTCCATTTGAAGAATGATAAGTGATTACATTTTCATCAAAATGGAACTCAGGAGACAGAAGATACGTAATTTATATATAAAGGTAAGTCATCCTTGACTGCGGGTGATTTGCCTTCCAGAGGACACTTGACAATGTCTGGAGATTATTTTAGTTGTCTTAACTGGGGTAGGGGTGCTACTGGCATCTACAGGGTAGAGACCAGAGATACTGCTACATATCCTGCAATGCACAGGACAACCCCCACAACGAAGAATTATCTGGCTCAAAATACTAATAGAGGCAAGGTTCAGAAGCTTTGGTATAGGTGGTACCTGAAGCCATCAGAGTGAATAATGGAATACAAAGGGGCTTGGAAGCTAATCCAAGAAAACACCAATATATAGGGACCATGCCAAGGAAGAAAGACCAAAAAGATAAGCCTGAGAAAGAATGGTTTCAGAAGCATAGAAGAATCTGAAGAGTAGTATCATGAAAACCAAGTGAGGACAGGACTTCAGTCTGAGAATGGTCATCAGCATTCAATGGAGCCAAAAATCAAATAAAATGAGGGCTGTAGAGTCCAATGGGTTTGGTGGTAAGGTAGTTGTGTTGGGTCGCCTCCATTTGCCTCTTAAGATCCACTGTATCTCCTTCTCCGTCCTGCTTTCTGCCCAGAAAAGGCTGATTTCACACATTTCATCAACAGCATTTCTTTGCCCTCTGGCTTCCAGTTGGGTTTGGATAATGGGAGGCACTGAAGAGAGAGAGGAGAACAGGAGGAGAGAGTGCCGCAGTTATTGATTCCCCTTCTCTCTCAGGTTCCCATTGGTCAGCTCTTTCCTATGGCTACAAGTTTCACTGGTTTCTTTCCCTTCAAAGCCTGTGAGTAGTAGTCACTTTTTGCCGGTTGCTAGCTCTGTGGTCTTCACCATCTCTTGTTAGTTACCTGCCTAGACCTTTTAAAGGGTCTTGTTATTAAACTCCCTTCAATCAGACCTTTCCTGTTTGTGCTCTGTTTCTTGCCAGAAACCTGCCTGACAGGGAGGTCATTGTTGATCTTTATCATAATCACCTTCAGTGGAGTGGTTGAGGAAGATGGGCAGAGAAGTAAATGGAAAGAAAGGAAGAAAAGATTAAGGGCATGGACTTTTTTTTTTTTAATAGTATGGCAATGAAGAAAAGAGAGCATCATAGCAAGTGAGAGTTCTGAAGAACCACAGACTTGTTTTTAGGTTGTGAATAAGAAGCTGATATAGAAAGAGAGGATAAAAATTGTATTAAAAAGCAAAGAATTGTGAAATTTGAATGTGATATTATCTGATTAAAAGTGAAGAGGGCAGAGTTAGCCTTGTACAAAGAGAGATCTTTGAGAACAATGAAATGGAGAATAGCTGGGTTAATAAATTAGGGTTAATGGGTTAATAAATTAGGGAACTTCATGGAGTATAGGCTCACTTTCTTCTGTGATGTTGAAGGCAAGGTCATTTGTTCAGAAGGGGAAGGATTTGGGAGAGGAGGACTGAGCAGAATTCTAAAGATTTGAAACAGTGGCTTTGGGAAATGGAAGAGGAAATTCTTTGCAGAACAAGTTATGAATTTTAGTTGAAATGTTCAGAAATTTGAGGAATTAAAAGAGGAGTGTTTGGGAAGAATAAGGAAACAAAAATATGGAATATGCTAGTAGGAAGATGACTGATGTCACCGCCAAATGTCTAGGCTGCATAGGAAGGACAGAAACTGTGAAAATGGAGAAAGTGTTAAAAAGACAAGGTTGAGAAATTGGAGGTCTTAAAGAACATGTGTATTGGGAGTAAAGGATTGGGAGAGCTGGAAGGGTAGATGGCTATCTTCAGAAAATGTATATGGAAATTGACTGTTTCAAAAAGAGAGTTGGTAGTGAATGTA
Organism: Rhinolophus ferrumequinum; assembly: GCF_004115265.2. NCBI lineage: Eukaryota > Metazoa > Chordata > Mammalia > Chiroptera > Rhinolophidae > Rhinolophus > Rhinolophus ferrumequinum. The sequence goes on from NC_046305.1 coordinate 17,153,976, forward strand.
AGAAGAACTGAATAGGTAAGGACAGTGTATGCTAGCTATCATAGGGGCATGCGAGGATGACAATTTCTTCACTGAAATGTACTATCAACTGGGTTCCAGAATATGAGACCTGAAACAATAATAAATAAACAAAAATAAGTCCCCATCTCTTTTAATTTCAGGAATGTGTGCTCCCTTCCTAGGTTGTAAATCCTTTGAGAAGGAATGACTATCTCTTACCCATTTTTATCACCCCCCTCTATTATCTAACATAGTTCCTTATATGTATTAGACACTCAAACATTTGTAAAATATTTGAGAAAGATAACAAAGAAAAATAAATCAAATGTTCATCATGAGTTAATAGTTTACTAGATATATTTGAATAACTAATTATGATCATAATTGTATTCTACAATCAATTCGGTATAAAATTCAAAATTCTACAATTTTTTTCATTTATGTGTTAATGTTTATTCTGCACTTCTGTTTTTAGAACTGTTTTATATTTATTGTGGCATCTATAGTCAATTTGAAATGGCAGTTTTTAGGATCCGTTTCTTTCAATTCAAATACATAGAATTTTTAATAAGGTCCTGTATAGAGGAATGTAAGTAGTGTGTTTGGGATAGATGAATTGAATCCCAGCTTCTTCATAAATTAGCTTCTATTTGCATAATCATATCTTTAAGACCTTACATCTGTGTATACTATGCACCCTTTCATTTATAACTACAATACTATGTGACAGGCACTGTTCTAAGTAGTTCACACAATTTACTCATTTTTTTCCTCACAACAACCAATGAGGACGAGCTATTATTATTCTTATTTTACAGATGAGGAAACAGGTACAGAGAGATTAACTAACTTGCCCAAGATTATAAAACTATTGAGGGAATTCAAACATAGAAGTCTGACCCCAGTGCCCAGGATGTTAACCACCGCTACTAAAATAGACATAGATGGAGATACAAGTGTAGATGCATTTGTCATTTATTGCATATTTAAATGTCTGTTTTCTTTACCTTGAACTCCCTAAGTTCAAGGGAGTTCATGGCACATTGCAGCCTGTCAATAAGTATTGTGTGAACTAACGAATGAATGAGCTTCACACTTTCCAAGATAGTTTTGGTATTCCCTGCAAATGTACCTATTATTTTCCTATTATTTTATAACTAACACTCTTGGATTTTCTTTCAGGTTTATTCCAGTATTATTTGGGTGATTTGTTAATGAGACATGGTATGACATTTTAAACCTTTACATTTAAAGCGTCATTCTTTTGCTGAGACAAAAATGATCTCTTCCTCTCCTCCTGCCTAATATAATTGCACATTAAGTGTTTACGTGATGGGAATTTGTAATCCAGGATTTCTGCAGCAGTGGGTTTCAAATATTCTAGTCAAATCCTGCCTTTTGTCCGACTCTTTCTGGTGAATAATACCATCCAACTGTACTCTGGTATCCATTAGTCACCAAGTGCTTATTTTGAGAACGGTTGCTACCATCATTCAGTCCCTAACTAGGTACCACCTAGTTACTTTTGTTTTGGCAATTATGGGTTAAATACATTCCTGGGTTTAGTCCTGCTTAAGCTTGCTAGTTCTCTATTTTGAATAAATGCACAGTGAGTTATTTCTTACAAGAGTAAAGCTTTCATTGAACAGGAATTTTTCAAAGCAGTCATTTTTATTCTCTTTTCCATAGATGAGAGACTTCTTTCAATATTTAGTATGCTTTTCTACGTCTGTTCTACAAAGCTGTACTATATTGCAATTAAAAATGACTAGTGATTGAAATGAACTTATATTTTATTCTTCAAATATTGTTCTCTTTTGTGATACATATTTCGCTATCCTTCCTCACTGCCTTGCCATCATCTTTTTAAGCATTTACTTCTAGTCCATGAAATGAATGTCAATCTAAAGAGCTATTTATTCCACCAAGGTGGTTTTTTAAATTATAAATGTCTCATGTAAAGATCCTGCTTTTTGCCATGGTATTTTAAGTCCAGTAATTCCTAACAGAGAAATCTGTAAGGGGCTAATAAATTTGTTAGCAATTACTTGATAGGAAAAAACATGTTGAACTATTTTCTAAAAGCTCCTTATTTTGTACCTAATTACCCTGCATATCTCTCTACTAGCACTTTTCCTTCTTGTGATATGCCTGGTGTTTATCAACTTAGAAATAGGCCATATGGTATTTAAAATGCTTTTCCCAATTTATAAAAGGAATAGAGGATGAAATTTTAGATTCATGAGCAGAAACAGTGCCTATTGCAGCGACTATATGTTAGGGACTGGTCAGTGTGAGCTGGTCATCATTAGGAATTCTATCTTACCCATCTTTGTATCACCAATATCTAGTACAGTGATAGATTTTTTTCTTTCCCATTCTGTTCCTCCTTCCTCCAACTGAGACATAGGATTTTGGAGTCTGGGAGAGAGGTAAGGCTGGACATGTGAATTTGAGAGTAGTTTTAATATAAATGGTATTGAATGCTACGGATAGGAGGGGGTTAACTAGTGTGAGCCTTTAGAGAAGTCAGTGAAGGAAACTTAAAAGAAATAGTAGGATAAAAGGCAAACAAGCAGAGTATGTTTTCAAAGAAGCCAAAAGAAGTGACGCAGAAAGAAGGGAGAAGGTCAGTTCTGACACATGCTTATAGGAGATACAATAAAATGAGGAATGAAAACTGGCCACCGAGTTTGACAAGATGATCATAACTGTAGTTAGAGTCCTTGGGACAAAGGCCTGATTGAAGTAGGATGACAAAGAAATGGAAATGAAGATTCAAGATGGTGACTTTAGATACTTCTTTCAAGAGACATGATTGTAAAGGATAGCAGAAAAGTGAGGGAGAGCTGGAAATTTTAAATTGTAGGTGGGCAAGTTTTAAATGGTGGGCAATTACAAATCTCATTTATAAGCCAACATGAATAATACAATATAGAGAAAGGGAGAAATAGATGATGCAGAGAGAGAGGAAAAATAAGTGCAGGAGAAAAATTACTGTGTGTGAGAAGGCTATGATCCACAGGCCAATTTGATCACTTGGTCTTAGAGAGCTGCACGAACACGTCTTCCATTGTAATGTCAGTGGAACACTGTTTACGTGCAGGTACGTGCATATTTGAGATTGGTGACGGGAAGATGAGGCAAGGCTCATCTGATAACTTCTATTTTGTCAATGAACTACGAGCAATACTCAATGAGTATTTTCTCAATGAAGTATGAGCAAAGTGAAGTGTTTGGACTGGAGGAAAGGATATGAAATGTTTACAGAAAGAAGAGAAGCTATAAAATAGTCATTGAGGAGAGTGGGGACCAGAACTTGTTACAAATGTCCAGTTTCAACATTGGTCCACCAAGGCAAATTGTGCAAACCTGTTTTTAAGTTCACGTCTCACAGGGAGCCCATTTTTGGTGTTTCATCAAGCACCGTGTCTTCAGTTATAGACCATATCACTTTAGCTCTCACTCACTGTTATTTTCCACTCTGATTTCCACACCTAGAAATTTCATTTATCTTGCTCTTCAGCTTATTCAAGTATTTCAAAATGTGTTTCAAATTTTATTTTGCATTTTCATGTTTCTATGTAGCAGCAGAGTTTTCCAAGTCTTTCCAAGGGAAATATAAGTAGAACTTCCATGTCACTTCTCTGAATTTCAGTTCCATCATTCATAAAATGGGAATAATATTATCTACTTGCAGAATTGTAGTTAAGAATTAGAGATGCTATGTATAAAATACTGGCTTATAATAGGCAATCAATACATGATAGCTATAATTATTATTACTACTAAATGTTATTCTTTTGTCCAAAGAATAAAAAGATCCGGTTTCCATCTGCCTTTTTTCCTAGATAAGGTTAATTTCTGATATTTTATTTTTAACAAATACTCCTTTTCTCTTTCTTAACAAATTTAATGTGGTATAATTTTTGTGAGTTTCTTGTGCATTAGTTTGGTTGGTATATAAGGTATCTTACTGAATGGAATTTTTTTTGGTATTTTAGGTTTTATAACTTTTTAAGGACTTGATATTGTAATACTTGAGAAAGAATAGACTTCAAATAGAAAATTTATTTCCTCATGAGACTTTATTCTTATTACATAGGCAAAATTATAATTGATAATGTATTTTGAAAAGCCCAAATAATAACACTGCAGAAAATAACAAGAAATAAAAAAGCCAAGCACATAAATTGAAAGGGATTTTTGAAAACTGTCATTATATTATTCATATCCTCTTTGTCTACAAACATGTTGCTGAAAATTACTATGTTTTGTAGTAAAGCATTATATCAATTTGAGTAACTAATACTAAGAAATGCTAATCATATAACTTTAGGATCAACCTTTTTTTTTTCCCCCCCAACTAGAAATGGCTATGTCCATACTTGCTATTTCCTAAAGGAATATGGATACTACCAAATTAGTGTGTAAAGTATAAAGGAGAAATATGAGATATTGACATAGTGAATCTTTGTTCAATGTCTTCCTACATGTCGGTCTGCTCTATGGCGTGTATCTTTCAGGCAGTAACCCATATTCATTTAGGAAAGACTCCACATCCCCAGCAAAAAATTCTTCAGCAAACTGTTCAGCAACACTAATAAAATTGCTTATGAGTTCCCCACCTTTATAGATGAGCAGTGTGGGGAGTACATCTGAGGAAAAGCGGTCCCCAGCACCTGTATTACAAGCTTTTATTTTGCAAAACTTGACCATAGGGTATTCGGCTGCAAGGCATGTTAAGCTACTGTTTAGAGCATTGCAGCCCTTAATGCCATCTTCATAAATGTGAACAATGATTGTGGTGATTTTCTGCTCCTTTTCAATGGTTTCCAGGAATTGCTCCCCAGTTTTCAGCTCATACACAAACCCATACCGAGGCCCAAAACTCAGCCTCTGGTGCATATCCTGCATACACTGTCGACGGTATTTACGAAGGCAATTTTCATCTTCTTTGTCTTGGTGGATTAATTCGTATTCTTGAATGCTCATCTGGGAACAGACGAAAGAATGAGAGAGATCATTCAGTCAGAAATTTATATTCCTTGGACACACCAAACCCATCCTCAACTCAAAGAATTTGCATTTGTTGTTCTCCCCACCCCCTAAAGTCCTTCTCCTTTTCCTCATTCAAACTTCTGTTCACATGTTACCTTCTTTGATAACGCTACCTAAAAGAGCGCCTACCCCACACTTTCTATTCCCTATATGGTTTATTTTTCCTTCATAGCAATAATCACTATTTGATATTGTGCTATATATTTAATTTGTTTAATATTAGTTTATCTAACTGTTCCATAAGGGAAGGAATTTTATTTGTCTCATTCGCTACTCTTCAATATCTACTATAGTGTCTGGCACATAATAGGGGTTCAGTAATTATTGCATAATATAAATGCATGCATAAGTGTTGCTGAATATAGTTTAGCCATGAGATAGTGACAATGTCAGTCAGAAATGTGTCACTTAACTACCCATCTCTTTGGGTGAAAAAAAAACCGAGCAAGGTCTACACTGGAGAGACTTTCAAAAACAGAAACACACACACACACACAAACACACACACACATATTTAAATGTGTCCTCAACAAATGCCTTTGGATATTAGTGTCTCCTCCACAAAAGCTGTTAAAAAAATGATATCTTATCACTTACTGATTTTTTGGAATATGTAGAATCGGATTCAGGCAAGCAAGACAGCAGTCACTGCTCTCTGGAGTTTATCAAATTAGCCAAGGCGTTAATAATGCTGAACTAGCAACATCAGCATCACCTGAGAAGTTCTGGGAAATGCAAATCTGGGGCATCAGAACCTGTCATGGTGAGGCTGAGCAGAGCCATATTTAAACAAGCCCTCCAAGCTATTCTCACTCGCGGGTTTAGGCTAAAATGAGAAATGACCTAACTTCCATCTTTCAAGACAGGTAGTTTTCACTGCAGCTGGAATATAAAATTACCTACAGAGCCTTTCTTAATAGCTACATTATTAGTAACGTATTCAATTGAAAGTTAAACACCCTTCTCACACACACACACACACACAAAGAGAGAGAGAGAGAGAGAGAGAGAGAGAGAGAGAGAGAGAGAAGAAAGGAAGGAAGGAAGGAAGGAAGGAAGGAAGGAAGGAAGGAAGGAAGGAAGGAAGAAAGAAAATAAAAAGCAATGATGGGACCTAGTGTGATTAAGAGATGGGGAACAGCCCAGAACCATGGAAGGTGGATAGTTCCCAAAGGGGATCAGGTACTGCTGTCTAATCATCAAGTAGCCTCACAAACACCAACTTCTGACAGTATTTAGAGTGGAGGAGAATTGAAAAGGCATGAAACTGCTACTTATGGAAAATCTATGCCTTAGGCACTTTACCTACTAGATTATTTCCCTTAACCCTCACAAAACACCTATAAGGTAAGGTGTTATTACAGAATCTTATAGAAGATACTGAGATTTAGGATAAGTAGGAGTACCTGATGCTTTCATTACTTCCTTCTCTTGTTTCTGCCTCTTAATATTTTTTTCTTATCAAATTACTTTTTTTCGACTTTAAGATTATTGTCCCAATTTAATTTGTTTTAACTCTAAAAGTTGTTAGATGTTTTGTATAATTTTTAAGTTGCTAACAGTTCTGTTAATTTAACAGACTGAACCACACAAATGTTGATTTACATGTGCATTTGAGCCTTCTTATGAATACTTGTTCCATTCACTTATTCAGATACATAGGTATTTAGGCATTCAGGTCCATTTCTAAAGCTTAACCTTAGTACAACATCTTTAATAATTAAAATATCTCACATCTGTATAGTATTTTACACGTTCCAAAGCCCTTTCACGTTTATTTGATCTCCACATCCTTTTAAAGCAAGTGAAGGAAGTGCTAACAGTTCCTCACATTTCACTGCAATTGTCTCATCTACCTCACATAATGACTCATTGAAGGAACCAAAGCCTGAAAATAAGATCTTAGACTTGAAGATTTTGACAATGCCAGAAATCTGGAACCAAGTATATTTCTGAAGCACTATCTTTTTCTTAGGAATTAATATACAACAACTCATATACGCGTATACTGGTTTGGAGATAAATAAACCACTAAAGTGATTCCCCCCCCAACCCCGCAATGAAAATCACTTGACGGTTTCTTTTATTAATATAATTGTTGTTGTTATATAAATAATACATGCTAATTATAAAGATTCAAACATGACCTAAAAGCTAAAGGAAGGAAGGAATGTCAGCACTCTGACTCTGAGATAATCAATCTCCATTAACATTATAGAGATCACCGTTTAAAGTTATCTCTTTACACACATAGACACATTATAGAAAAAGTAAATAAGTGAGATTTAAAAAAATGCTGCTTTAGAAAAAAGGAGGATGCATGTTTACACGTTATAAATTATTTATTATTGCTTTTTCCTTATCTTACCTTTCTGCTGAATCTTTCTTTTGAGTCTTTGTCATCTCTACTCTGAGGGGAAGACATTTGTCTGAGAATCTCCTTCTTGCTAGATGGGACTGAATCATTATCTTCACTCTCTAATTTAAACTTTCTCCAATCATTTATTACTCCTTTGGGTCCTGGAATAAAATTAAAAATAAATTGTTTCCCTTTTTATTTTGAAAAGGACTATTTATACAATTGAAATTTGTATGAGTGTTGCCATGGAAATAGACTATATCAGAAAGAGACATCTTGTTTGGGCTAGAAATTTCTGACTACCTTGCTCATAAAAAAGTTCTCCCACATTAATCTTGTTAAACAGCTTTTGGCTAAGAATTTTGCTGAAACATCTGCATAATGAAAATACTGCATTAATGCATTAATGAAAAAAATCTGCATTAATGAAATTATGGACTTGGAACTATAAGCAAAATTTGGGGGTAAAGATAATTTTTAAAAAATATAGAGAGGAAACCAAAAATTTAGAAAATAACATTCATTTACATAAGAAAGAAGCTTCAGCAATAAAGCCAATTTAAAAATTGGCACCACACTATTAACAAAGGAAACTAGGACTGTTGGGGAAACAAATTGAAATGTTCTCAAGATCCAGAAAACAAGAATAACAATAACACATAAAAGACAACTAGTGAGAGGGAGGTCTAACCTCAATTAACAAAATAAAATGGCTTTAAGAAAATTGTTAAATAACCATCCAATTCCTTCTAAGATTCTAAGACTTGTTTACAAATGTAGAAAGGATACGATTTGTAGATTTAAGAAAAATAATTAAATCAAGAGTAATCCAATTGGAATTCTGATGTTCAGTTGCCCTGATAAATAATAACAGTGCTTGGAAAAATGTCTAAATTCTTGAAAATATGCAGTTTTACATATTCTTCACTAAAGCTTAACCATATCCATTAATATTGTGTTCTATATGTGGATGTATTCTCTTTCTCACATATTTCCTAGTTTTTAAAATTTATATAATATATAATTCATAAATTGAATATAAACTTATTTATGTTTATTATATTCAGGCAATGAATGTTATTTGTTTACTTGTATAGCCTTTGTCTTCCAGATATGTTTTTGCATATGCAAAATATGCAGATGTGTAGCATGTGTGTATGTGTACAAAAAGAGAACTTTTTCCTCCATTTGTTTACAAATAGTAGTATAATATACACACTTTCCCTCACCTTGCTTTTTTTTACTTCATAGCATATCTCAGATATTTTTTTTCACATACATACATACATAAATAAAGAGGTTCTTATTTAAAAAATGGGGTCATGATATTCTATTGTGTAGATATTCATTTACTTAAACAGTTTCTAACTCACGTACATTGTTGCTTCCACATTTTTTCTGTGATAAACATAAGTCGTAGGTTTTCAGGAGAAATATTGAAATTCATTTGATTTCAGAATGTTTTATCATTCCCTTTATTTTTTTCAGATTCAAAAAATTAAAATTAACACCTCTATTTATTTATTTACCTTTTCATCTAATATTGTTTACAATTGCAAGGAAAGTCCATAGTGGGGAAATTAGAAGAGAGGATAGTGGCTTAATTTTAGTGACGATAGAGAGGTCTTATGATATTGGACAGCAAGAAATTCTCAATAATTAGTGTTTCTAATTCAATTTCTTACTCTTTGACATCTAAATAAGACTGCTTTTAAAGTATTTGATTTCACATTAATTTACCCACTCAAACATATTTTAAATGATTCCATCAGACCACTCAAAGTGTATAACTTAAATTTCATACTGAATAGTGGTCATGAAAACATTAGAGATCTCCAGATTTAATTTTAATTTAATAATTAGTTTTTGCTTATCGCTTTGGTTACCTGTATGTGTGGCCTGTCTTTCAAAGTCTTCCTCCAAACTTTGGCTTTTGGCTTCTTCCATTTTAGGGATTAGATTTGATGTAATCTGTAGAATGAACAAAGGAGAAATGATGAAAGATGAGAAATATATATATTACATATTCATTATATATTATTCAACAAAATTCATATATATATTCATATTTTTCTGCTGCCAGATTCCATGTAGGTTAAGGGTTATTACCAAGTGATAATAGTGTTTTGTATGTTTCTGTCTGCCTTGTCAAAGGACATTAATTTAATATTTGTGTTATTAAACATATTTGGACCTAAGGAGTTTACATAATTCATGATTTGTGGGGTTTTTTTTAACTTAAAAAGCCTTCAGTTTCGGTCTGTGTATTTAGTGAAAATTATTTATAACTGATTTTCTTTTTTTATTACTGTTTGTTACCAAATTTCATTAGATTGTATCTCAATAATTTATAAAATAAAAATGTTTTAATTAATAATAATTATGTACTTACTATGAACACTTGCTATGTGCCAGGCATTGTTCCAGTTCTCTGAAGTGTCAAAAATCATTTAATTCTCACACAGCCAGACGTGACAGGGACAATTGTTAATGCCATATTACAACTGAGGAAGGGACAGGGAATTTAAATTACTTGTTCAAGATCACACAGTAAGTGGTGGAGCAAGGGTTTGACTCGAGGTTTGATTTTAGAGGTAAATCTTAAACCATTATGGAAGTTAACATACTATAATAGAGTCATTTTTCTCAATATGGTTTGACAAATCCATCTCCTGAATTGGCATTAAAGAACGATCTAAGGAATAATGTGATTCAAAACCTAACACAATAACATCTCTCCATTCCGTGGCAAGTTTTGGTGATGTTCCCCACCAAGCAAATGAAAACAACCAGGAATTATGTCTATAGAATTTTGAAAAACTGTAAAATACGTCACAAAATCTACCAAAAGCACATGGAGTTTTTATAGGAAATTCCTTGATGCCCTCGTATAGAAGGTATTTATTCTTAGTTCATACTCAAATCCAACCTATTAGCTTATTTATCTTTCCATTATCTGGAAAACTCTATTATTATGCATACTAACACATCCCCTAAGGGGTCCATATAATTGCGATTTTCTTGAAATTTTCAAGTCAGGAAAGATACACTAATAGTGGATATACTATCTTTTTACTGTTTCTTCTTCCTCTACTTTCCCCCCTTTGTCTCTTTCAATGATTTCATTCCATTTATGCTTTGATCCCAACTTAGTTTTTTTATTGATTTACACTTCAGCCTTGGACTTGGTCTGTTTGGTGCTTTCTCAAATCATGGAATGGTAAACCAGAACTCTTTGTCTTGATTGCGTTCTTATTTTCTCTTCTGCTCCCATCATTTGGACTAGTGTCATAATTTCATTGTGTCCCTCACTACATTCCCTACCCAGAATCACTGGAGGTCTAAGGTCTTTGCCAATTTGATTTTATCCACTTGAGTAAGAAAACACTTTTCAGAGAAGGGTGTCAAGAGAATACCAATCCATTCTTCAATATTTATGTAACTATAAATATATTAGGTTGGTGCAAAAGTAATTGAGGTTTAAAAGATTAAAAATAATTGCAAAAACTGCAGTTACTTTTGTACCAACCTAATAATAAAGAACATTAAATTAAATTTCAGTGAATTTAGTAATGAAAATGAATAAAGGAAAATGGAAATCAGGGAAAATGGAAATAAGCAAATGCTTTTGGACAAAGGAAGCTACTTAGGGTAATTATTTAAAAATAATTTTTTGCATATAAGAAAAATGAATATTATTAGTTTACTTCAACAATAACAACAACACAAAACACAACACTACAGAGCAAAGTAATGAAAACCTATTTGGTAACTTCAATAGATATTTAGTCCCCAGAAAAGTAGTGACTGAAGTCAGTCTCTTTTATTTTGCAAGAGTAGATAGTTAATCTGGGGTCGCTACTATTTGCAATAAATATACATAAGGTTTAAAAAAAATCTAAAAATAATTTTATTTCAAATGTTGTAAAGACAGAAGCCTAGCTTGCTTCTTGCCAACCTAGTTGGTGATCTAGTGGAGAATAAAAGGAATTTTATTTTTCAAGAAGAGTTTCGCCAATTTCAAAGAATCCCTTTACTGAAAAGATAATCCAGTTACTTGGAAAAAAACCTGATTTGTTGATTGAATTAGCAGATGTTAAGAATAGACTATGTGCCAGGCATTTCCCTGGCTCTGAATAACATGAAGAACAAAACTCTTCCAGTACGATACTGGCAAATTTTAAGACTTAAGTCAGCTGGGTGGCCTGTTTAGGAAAACACAGAGTTCATCCTTACCTAATCCCTCCAATTGAGTAGAGTACCAAGATTTGTGAAATTTACCACTATTTACTACTAGGGGAACCAGTAAACAGAGACAGAAATTGGAAGAAAAATATTGAAACAAGAGGCATATTTGCTTGTACTACTTGAAGACTCTGTAGAGGGAGACACAGTCGAGTATAATTAGCTATTGATATATTTGATCTACACTCCTATTAATATCCCCTGTCATCAAATTGAATTAGTATTTGGAAGGTGCTTAGATCCCAACACATACTAAGTACTAAATGAGTCTGTAAAATAAAATAAAAACCCCAGCATGAGTTGGTTACACTGAACTTTGTGTGGAGATTTGTGCAGCAAAGTGCAATATTTCGCTCATGAACTCATACCAACCATTTAAAAGAATTAATTCTATACCCCAAAGAATAGTATTAATATTTGAATTTTTAAATGTAATTGAAGTAAAGATTGCTATGGCTTCAGCAATCTTTGAGATCGATTTCTAAAATTGTGTTTGTTTCTTAGTCCTGCTTTTCTGTAACCCAAGTTTTATATAACAATCTTCTCAATGTGTGGCATAGCTTTGAACACTAACACTTCAGTCTTTCAAAATCTCTGCCACTTTTCTATTTGTCAATTACATATAAACATAGTTCCCTGGTATCCTTTTCTGCTTGCACTGCTATTGCAAAACACTATAGACTTTGAGGCTTAAACAACAGAAATTTATTTTCTCATGGTTCTGGAGGCCAGAAGTTCCAGATCAAAGTTTGACAGGGTTGGTTTCTGGTGAAGCCTCTCTTCCTGTTTTGCAGATGGCCTCCTTCTCACTGTGTCCTTACATGGTGGAGTGAGAGGGAGCTCACTGGTGTCTCTTCTTGTAAGGACACTGATCCTTTGGATGGGGGCCCTACCCTTATGACCTCATTTAACCATTAATTACTTCCATATGAATCACTACCGATGTCTCCCCTTATCTGCGGGGGATAGGTTCCCAGACCCCCACTGGATGCCTGAAACTGTGAATAGGACCAAACTCTATATATACTATGTTTTTTCCTATACATATATAAGTATGATAAAGTTTGTTATAAATTAGGCATAGTAAGAGATGAACAACTGATAAGAATATAGAACAATTATGACAATATGCTGTAATAAAAAATATATGGTCTCTCTCAAAATATGGTATTGTAAGTAGAGTGTGGAAACGCTGGACAAAGGGAGGATCCATGTCCCAGGTGGGACAGAAAGGGAGAGCGTACGATTTCATCACCCTACTCAAAACAGTGCGCAGGGCACAATTTAAAACTTATGAATTGTTTATTTCTGGAATTTTCCATTTAATATTTTCAGACTGTGGTTGACTGCAGTTAACTGAAACCGTGGAAAGCGAAAATGCGGATAAAGGGGGACTACTGTATTGAAATACTGTCATATTTGGAATTAGGTCATTAACATATGAGTTTTAGGGGACACGTCTCAGTCCATAGGACGTGGCGCTGACTTTTGTAGAGAATAATGTAAATGACATCGATGTTGGCCACTACTTCTCTGCTCTGGGCCTACACAGCCTGCCTTTTTCTTAACTTCTAAAGTTTTGGGGCCTCTGGATCTCTCAGAGTTCCGCCATCTATCCTCTAAGAAGTGAAGTCAGGAAAATAAGGCATACCTAGAATTAACTAGTCCATTATTTTTTATTCTTCACTAGTTCTTTCCTGCTTCTGGACACACATTCCTGGCATACCGCAGAAGTTCCTACAAAAATTTGGCCAGGAAGCCCCTGCAAGTCAGATAATACAGATTCCAGTTATTTCTGTGGCCAGTGTCTGGGTTGATGTCCAAATAAAAGTTTCAATAACTATTATTTTCCGTTGAGAAATAAAAGGCATAAATGCCAGGGGAAAAAAAGCCTCAATCGAAGTATTCCATTTTATTTAGTAGGTTTAGGTAAATGTGTCTTCATTTCTTTCTTTCTTTCTTTCTTTTTATTGTAATAAAGGTTTTATACACTATATTCTGACATTGGTTTCTCTCAGTACAACCAAATATTAAAATTACCTCTCTACGTATGACATACAAGATATCTTTCCATGAACCTTAAAAAATGCAGAAAAACGGAGCATTGAAGTAGCTCCAATGCCAAATTTTCAAAATAAGACAAGTTTGTGTGTGTGTGTGTGTGTGTGTGTGTGTGTTTTGTTTTGTTTTTTTGTTTTTTGTCATCGTGCAATTTAAAACAAATATTCTTCCTTCTCTCTTACACATGAATTTGTATGTGCCCTTTTGGAAACACAAAATAAGAAGCTGTTTCAGGGAAGCTGCTGTATTAAAAATGACATTATTGTATCGGGACATAATTAACCATGGAATGTAAATAACTGATTGGGATCAAGTACTGAAAGTGCTTGATTAAAGAATTCTTTAACTCAGCTAACGTGGAATTTAACAAATGATCTATCTTTAAGGCCTATCTGGAGCATACTGTGTTATTAGATGACTGAAACGAAGCGAAGCTGCCAGGTGGGAAAAATCTATAGAAATTCTGTTTCACCTTCACTTTTGACAGAAACTTAGATTCTGCATTTTGATCTGTGCTCCATCACAGTATCACACTATACGAAAGCCAGACATTAAGTTCGTGAATTTTCCATTGTGCACTTCCACAGTGGAAAGTTCATGAACTTAATTGGCAGATCTTGTATGTTGCCCACCCTTGCAGGGTTTCGTGTTCTACCTTTTTCTGCCTCTAACCATGCATCTCCTTAGGTCTCTGCTCTCCTGTGTTTTCCAAGGTGACTGTGAGCTAATCTGATCAACTAAGCCAGACTAATGTTCTCACCAAGGCTAATATGTTAATGTCAGATGTTTTAACCCCCGCCACGACTGTCTTCCCCAATGTCATATTGGACTCTGGGAGAAAACAGTTCTGCTTTTTCTTCTTATTTAAAATGTGATAAGTGATGGAAATTTCACATAAGCTAGGTCTGACAGCATCATGGCCGACCATGGTAGTTATTACTGGGCTGTGGACACCTCTGTTGTCTCTCCTATCAGCAATGTAGCTCTCCTGATTTCACCAAGCCATAATTTCCTCTTTCTCTAGCCCACCCCACTTTTATTTATGACTTTGAAAACTAGAGATTTTTAGTAAAAGTGATGTGGTTTTAGGTTTAATAGCAACATAGAGGGGGTTTTATGCCTCATAAACCATCAGTTAATTTCTTGAATTGCTCTTTAATTGATTTATTTATATATGTCTTCTCCCCCAAGGAGGAACTAAGCTTCTTGTGGGCAGGAACCATGCATTACAGTGCTTCCAAGTGCTAGTATAGCAAAATGATTAACACATAAACACTGGGGTTCAAATCTAGCTCTGCCAATTATCGGCTGTGTGACCTTGAGCCGCCAATCACTAAAACTCTCTGTGCTTTAGTTTTCTTATTTGTAAAATTGGCGTAGTAATCATGTGTACTTCAAAAGGCTGTGTGAGGATTAAATGATGTGAAATGTATTATATAAAATGTATAGTATTTAGTAGTAGGAATTTAACAGGTACTGAGTAAAGTGATAATTAGTAAATAATTAAAAATTTTAAATAGTAAAACCAAATATTTATAATTAAAAACAGATATAGTCAAACAAATCTAAATTTTATTTAAGAATCAATACATATATGTACTGTTTATGCCTAATTATCTTCCCCACCCGAAATGTGTGTGTGTGCGTATACAGAGTCACACATATATTACACATTTATGTCAAAACTGTTTTATATTCTCCTTTCTCATTACTGACTATGGTCCTTCCTTTATCATAATACTTTGATTTACTTCTAGTAAGGTCTGTTTACCACAAGGTATTTATGAATGTGAAGCCTGAAGGGGAGATGAATTTGAAATCATGAGATAC
Source organism: Rhinolophus ferrumequinum (assembly GCF_004115265.2). Taxonomy (NCBI): domain Eukaryota; kingdom Metazoa; phylum Chordata; class Mammalia; order Chiroptera; family Rhinolophidae; genus Rhinolophus; species Rhinolophus ferrumequinum. The sequence continues at coordinate 17,169,532 of NC_046305.1, forward strand.
GCGTACAGGCTAATAAAATGTGCATGAAATTGCCTCCTTGAAAACAAAAGTAAAAAGATTTTCCGTAGATATAGGCATAAGTGGAAAATGGGAGGTGATAATTTAATCTGAATGTAACATACTTGTTTTCCAATGGATTGACTTTTACAAATCATAAGTGATTTGTTGTTTGATTTTCCTTTTAGTGTTTATGCCGTAGTGGTTTATATATTTTTTTCTGAATTTCAGTTGTCTAATAGAGTAGAACTTTGCCGAAACACTCAGGATTTTTGTTGCCACCTTTAGTCATTCTAGTTGTTAATTTTGGGTTAGATCAACTTTTATATTTTTGTATCATAATGGGAGTTTTCTTTAAAAATAAATCCCAGAAGCATAAGTGGAATGTAGGTCACATTATCCTCAAAATGGCTGAAAAAAATCAATATTGAGCAAATGGTTGGCACTAAGCAAATGTTAGTTTTCTTTCCTTTGCACACAGAACACACACGTTGATCCCTTACTCCATTTCTTTTCCCCTCCCTATCTAAAGTTCATAACAACTTTGATAGAAAAACCATGATGGAAGCTTTGATATAAGACACTGCAGAGCAAATATAATGTTTTCTCAGCTTCTATGCTTCTCAAATAGTTTTGCTTTATTAACAAATGAGACTGGGCAGGTGGAAGACGGAGGGAGCCTTTTAAATAATTTGTATATCAGGAATGTATCATACATAGCAATCTTCTCTTTGTCAACCAGTATCATCAGTAAAAAATATTCTGGGAAAATATGAGCTTCCAAGTTATAACTGAATTTGTGCTCCTAATAAAAGAAAAAAAACATTAACTTATCCAGGTTTGCTCTTACTACTATATACGACATTCTCTTACTTATTCTGAAGGAAATAGAAATGTCAGAACCTTGCAGGGAATTCAGAGCAGATATCTTATTTTTAATATCTCTATATCTTGTAAATATACCTATTCTAGCACATATGGTTTGAATTCCATTATAGATATTATCATGAGTGGTTCATATATATTTTGACAACTTACATAATATCAAATCCAGTTTATAAACATAATATTCAGGCAAAAATTGCCATGATCTCCAAAATTTTTTCTAACTATTAATGTTAGGTGATTCTAAGTAGCATGCATAATGGTTAAAAAATGTATATTTAAAGTGGATGCTATAGTTAAAAGTTATTTTACAGTTAATAAAAATATTCCATGGTGAACCAATGAGAAAGCCTTCATTCATTTTCATGATGCAAACTGTAAAATTTATTACTAATAATAATCACCTCCATGGATGCAAGATAACAGAAAAATGAAACGAACTGAAAAAAAAAACTTCACCTAATTTAACAAATGTCCATAAACTTGCTGTATTTTAAAAACATCATTTATTTCTCTTTCATTAAATTTTTGAAGTAACCTTCCGAAACAGATATTATTATTTCCACTTTAAAGATTAAAAAACAAAACAAAACAAGAAAAATTTTAATATTAAGGGAAAAGTCCAAGAGCACACAACTGGTTAAAACGTCTTCAGAGGTCTTCAGAGGTGTTTTAGTGGTGAATGTAGTACTCCCTTTCCCAGCTTGGGAGTCAAATTTTCAAATACAAAATGGAAGCAATCATCACTTCTTTCCTTCAGTTCTTCCTTTACTCAAAGAGAGAGCTGAAGAATTTTAAATTTCAAAATGAATTCTCTATTGACAGTTTTATTTTTAACTTTCTAGAAATCAGACTCAAAATTGCATGTATACACCGAATTTCTTAGCGAAGATGACTAGTGTTGATCATTTTAAGAAGGAAAGATACACAGTATTGAATTGTCTTTATAGTAGATAACTCATGACTTCATACTACTTTGAATTATTTTATAAGAACATACAATGATATATAAACAGTGAAATCATTAATCTTTCCCTGAAGGTAAAATTTTAAAAATTATATTATCCAGAAGACTATTTGAGGACTCACAGTTTGGTTCTCTGTGCCTGGTGTCCTTGATTGTGTTCCGTGGATAAGAATCCCTGTCTCAAGAACTCTTGAACTTGGACAGGTTTAAGCTCAGATTTAAGATTTCTGGATATTGATGACCCTTGCAGAAATAGCTCTGAACAAGTAATAGGATTGACATAAGAGAATTAGCAAAGCCTATTCGTTAACAGTAAGGCAAAAACAAACTAAAAAAGAGCTTCAAGTACTGTGGTAAATGCACTCTTTATCCACCTATTGTATGTTCTTTCAGAAAATATTTTTTTTTCTTTTTTGGCATAGACTGATATTCTCAGAAATTCACTTGCCATTCTCTGAAAGAAAAAAATAGTGTTTCTAATCAACAAATTTTTCTCAATTTAACTGAAATAACTATTCTCAACAACTTCCCTTGGCGTGGTCCATTTTTCCTCTTAAATTCACGAAACATCTACTTTCTTCTCCCTTTCTAGCACTCTGAAATGTCTTGTGTATTAAAATCTCTGCTAATCCTTTTTTTTCTGTTTGTTTTGTTTTGGCAAAAAAGTCCCAGAAAAGTTTGAATATAGTATTTAGTAATGTTACTGACCTCTGCTTTGTTGTATCTTTTTTAGTCCTTCTTTGTTCCATTTACTGGCCATTTCACTTTTCTTCCATGTGCCATTCAAAACAATGAAATTTTATTCAACAACAATTGTTGACCTCCTATTCTTTGTTAGGGGATGCTTACCAAAACTGTTACTGCAGTCTTCAGAAATTAGACTTTTGCAATGAGACCATTTGTTGGTTCAAAGCTATCCCATAGAATGTATATTCTATGAACTAAGAGTATCAGCTTAAAGTTTACAGGATGACTTGAATGGTTGAGAGACAGAAATTACATGAGCATTTATTTTTGCAAAAAAGAAACATAAGAAAGAATAGCCAAGAAACCAATACGACTGGCTATCTACTAGGAATGAGCAGAAAGGAAGAATTAGAGATGAGGGAGTGACTTCTCTCCAAGTATAATTTTTGTAGTTTGACTTTTGTAATGATGCATATTGAAGGTGGGGGGCAATGAGCCCATGTAACTTTTGATTACAATATTTTGAAAACTTAACTTAGAATAATGACCAAAAGAACTGTACAGAAATATTGAATTCTAGTCAGTAGGATTGTTTTCTGAAGTGCTGCAGGTTAGCAAATAAATATATACATTAAGGGTAAAAGCAGTCAAGTTTCTTACTGTTGTTGATTAGAATACAACTCAGCACTGGGGGGAGATTAGCATGAAGCCAGTGATTTTGGATTGGAATTGGAGGTATAAATATGTATTCATGGCTTGCCCCTCCCTTCCTTCCTCCCTTTCTCCCTCCCTCCATCCCTCCCTTCTTTCCTTCCATCCATCCTCTATCTATCTATCTATCTATCTATCTATCTATCTATCTACCTACCTACCTACCATTTTGTCTACCTACCTACCTACCTACCTAATTTCCTACCTAGATGTGTATGTGTACAAACACGCATACATGTATTTCCTAGTTCTGTGTACAGAGGCATAGAAAAAACATTCCAGTAGCAGTGAGTACACTTAGCACCCAAATCTTGCTTTCTAAATAACATCTTTATTAAAAGAAATCAGGGATCCTTTGAAAAGAAACAAGAACTGGATTAGAGAAATTATAAAATGAGCTTGAGATGTCACAACAAAAATTAATGAATGCTCAAAAATCACAGGAATACGTCAAAATGATATAGGAACCAGCTTGAAAGGGCCCCATTGGTCAAATTTGGGACAATTTAAGCCTCAAAATAAATAATGATAATAATGTGTTATAATCTATAGAATGAAATAAGGTTCTATGAGTATATTCTGGGCTAAGTAAGTAACTAAATAATAAATAAATGGAGAAGGAAAATCCCTTCTTTAGAGTAAAATACCAATCAACATTTAGAAGCAATGAAGGAGTTAAAAAAATCACTGTGGCACCCATCATAGTAGTATTTTTTTTAATGGTGGAAAACCACCAGCATTTATTATATTCACAATTCTGTGGGTCAGGAATTCAGTCAGGGCACAGTTCATCCCTACTTTACCATGTCTGGGTCTTAACTGAGGTGGCACAAAGGCTGGAAATGGCTGGGATGGCTTGCCTGGGGCCATATGTCTGGGACCTTGATTCTTTTGTACATGACACCTGTTGGACTGTAATGCCCAGGATAGTGGCTTCATTCTCATGTCACATAATTGCAAGGGCTAGAATAGCCAGAGCTGGCTGACATCTTGCTACACAGGCCATTCCCAGGATAATAGGACTTTTTATATAGCAGATGGCTCCCTCCCCAGAGCAAGAGTTGCAATAACGACTTCCAAGAGACCCAGGAAGAAGCTGCAGAGCTTCTTAGAACCTTACCTCAGAAGTCCCAGAATCACATTTGCAATATTCTATTAGGCAAGAAAGTCATTAAGACCAGCTCAGATTCAGGAGGAGTGCAGGAATACACACCCAGCCTCTTGACAGTGGGCTGGCATGTATGTACCGAGGGAAGGAATTGGTGGCAGTATTTTGCAGACGAATTACACAATGAATAGCATTCTTTAACTAGATTTCTTTTACTCAGCAATAGCTCTTAGAGAGCTACCCAAGTTAGTCCATAGAGATCTACATCATTTCTTCTCATTGTTGCATCATTACCTACTAAGAGTATACCGCAATCTATTTAGATATTTACTCCTTTAGGAACATATAGGTAGTTTCCATTTTTTCTATTTTAAAGTCATCCATGAATACGCTTAGTTTTGTTTATGTTCCAGTGTTTCTAAGGTTAATATTAAGACTGAAATTAGATTTTTAGTGTCATGGGATATGAACATATTTAATAAATACTATCAACTTGCCTTCTAAACTGGCTCGTCTAGTTTATATTTCCCCATGAATGTATGAGAGTAACAGATTCCCTAATGATCACTTGATACTAGCAAACCTTTTGAACGTGTGTCAATTTGGTTGTGGAAAATTGGTATCTCACTCTTTTATTAATTTTTATTTCACTGGTACTATGAATGCTTATGCATCATGGATTTGTTCTGTGAATTCCTATTGTTGTCCTTTTTTCTATTGTAATTCTTTATGTTTCTATTTATTTGTAAAAAACCAATTGTTTCTACAATTTGTATTTTACTCTAAAGAAGGGATTTTCCTTCTCCTCTATTTATTCAAGTCCTCTTTCTCTTACCTATTCAGAGCAGGTTTTAATGAAAGCTAGGATCCTGGCAATATGACTGATGCTCAGATGAAGGGGAAAGCTCGGAGCTGTGAGTCTCAGGCTCTGGAGTCACTGCACATACTTATAATTTAGCCCAACATTGTATTTCAGGGTCAACAAGAGTCCCAAACATTCCTCAGGTAACCTCCCTTCCTTGACGTTGCAAATTATATGCTTGATACCGGTTTTAAAACTGTAGTTCTCAACCAGTGGCCTCAGTCACCTAGATGCTTATAAACGTTCCTGGGCAATCTCCCAGGTCTACTGCATCAGAATTTTATAGGGCGTGTCCTAAGAATCTGCATTTTTAACTAGTCATTTACTCCTCACCACTGAAGTGTGAAAATCACTACCGTGGCACAGGCCAGAAATTTATATTAGGAGTCGAGGAGACGAATGAAAGGACAAATATGCCATCTTTATGGTTGGCTATGGGAAGGAGAAACTGAACCATATAATCATAGAATCAGAGCTCCCGTGTTTCCCTGTAAATAAGACCTAGACCTAGCCAGATCATCAGCTCTAATGTGTCTTTTGGAGCAAAAATTAATATAAGACCCGGTGTTATTTTACTATAATATAAGACCGGGTATTATACAATATAACATATAATATAATATAATATAATATATAATATAATACCTGGTCTTATATTAGCTTTTGCTCCAAAAGATGCATTAGAGCTGATGGTCCAGCTAGGTTGGCTAGGTCTTATTTTCGGGGAAACATAGTAGAGGCTCTCAGAAATCACCTAATCTTGTGGCTCTAACTACCATCAGCATCACCTGGAGAGATCCAGTCAAGTCAATGAAGTCAGAATCTCTGGATGTTGGGTCATATATCAGCATTTGTAAAAAGCTGTGTTGTATGTCATGCACCTAGGGTGAAAAATCACTATCCCAAACCAAACCCTTATTTTACAGAAAATTAAACTCAGGCCAGGTGAGTTTACATCATTTGTCTAGGGTGTTACAAGTTCTGATGGTCAAGAACTTGCCAGTCGTGGCCAGATGGACAGTGCTGTCTCTAACAGTTATTTTATTATAGAAGGGCTGATTTGGATTGGAAAGTGTTAATGCTGGAAATACTTGCTTTGAGAATAAAGTGTTTTCATAATATTGGTAAATGTGCTTTCCTAAAAATAAATTCTATATTTAGTGTCTGTATTTCTATAAGAACTGAAACGGAAAAGCTGCCAGATCTCTGACGATAGCAGTATTACAGGCAGGAAACACAGCTTTAATTACACATAAAGCTCTTCCGATTATCTATTTTTTCCTCAAGTGGTTTTAAAAACCAACCTTTACACATCTCTACGTGAGTAACCAATCAGGGCCTGGATGTTTGTATTTTTTTACCTTCAAACTAGCATGTTCTCAGAACTATCAAAGTAATATTTCACTCAGATAAGATTATCACTGGATGCTAAAAGTATTATGTGTCAGTTTGATGAGGAGTCTCAAAGTATCTCCCATAAATTATGCATTAATTACAAAGAGAAAGGTAACAAACTACAGTGGAGAAATGTGATAGAAACCACCTAATAAAATCATCACTTACCATCGACGATGAGACAAACTGACATCATGTGCCTTCGGATGCTGAGAAAGACACAGCATCACTCTTGTGGAATTCTAACCAAAAACTGTGTAGTCTGAATCTAATCGTGAGGAAGTATTAGACAAAACTAAAACTGAGGGACATTCTACAAAGTAACCGGCTTGTCATGAGAAGGTTGTGAAAGAGAATGAAGAAATGTTACAGATAAAGGAGATTAAAGAAAGATGGCAGCTAAACGCAATGCGTGACCCTGGTTTCCGGGATCCTGGAATACAATGCCTCTTGGCTTTATTCATGGACATTATTAAGACAATTAGTGAAATTTGAATAAGGTCTGTAGATTTGATACTAGTATTGTATAAGTACTAGTTCTCTGATTTTGACAAAGATACTGTGATTATGAAAAATAATGTTCTTGTTCTTAGGATTTAGGAACTACACATTGAGGTTTTTTTAATTAAAATTTATTGGGGTGACAATAGTCATTAAAACTACATAGATTTATGGGTGGTGAACACACAATGGGATTTATAGATGATGTAATACAGAACTGTACACCTGAAGTCTATGTAATTTTACAATTGTCACCCCAATAAATAAAAAAACCAAAAACCAAAAAACTACATAGGTTTCAAGTGTACAATTCTATAATGCATCATCTATATATTGCATATGTGTTCACCACCCTGGGTCACTGAAGTAGTTTGAGGTAACTAAGCAGCATATCTTCAAACTTACATTCTGATGATTCTGATTAAGTGTGTGTGTGTGTGTGTGTGTGTGTGTGTGTGTGTGAAAATACACACTCTTTCAATTTTATGTAACTTTTAAATTTCAAATAATTGCAAACCTAAAAGTTGCAAGAACAGCACAAGGAACTTCGATATATCCTTCCCCAGATTCCCAATTGATAACATTTTATCACATTTCTGTTATCATCTCTCTCATCCTATTCTTGCAAATCCTAGGTGTGCTTGAAATTGTTTCAAAATAAAGAGCCACCAAAAATTAAAAGAGTGAATACTTTCTACTTCTTTTTGCTTGCTAAATAAGTTACATTAGGTAGTGGTTAAGAACATCGTTTTTAGAGTAAGAGATACCCAAGTTCAAGTCCCAAGCTCAATCTTCTCTGAGTTTCAGTTTTCTAATATGTTAAATGACGACAACACTGACCTAAGAGATTCAGTGTGAGAATCTAATGTGTGTAAGATTCACACCATTAACTGTTGCACAATAAGCAGACAGTAATCTATTATTAATTTTGCTTCCTTTATTTCTCTCATTTCTATGTATCCTTTCTCTTCTCCTGATGTAATTCAAGTAATTTCAGTGCTTTTAAAACTTTATCTTTTTACCCCAGTATGTTCAAGATTTTTTTTTTTATTGTGAGAAATTAATTTAGTATTGTTAGACATCTATATATCTGGCCGTTGAGGACTGGAAATACATAGTTTCTAAATGACAGTATTCATATTGTCTCTCTTTGGGGATTTTTATCTGAATTCTTCACTTTGCATTTTGAGACTATAGTTTGGAACCTATTAGTAAAATTTATGTTATTTATAGGACCTGTACTTTTGTTAAAAGTCAAATGTTGAAACATAAATCGGAGATATACCATTTGTTTCATTGGGTTGGATTATATTTCTTTTAGTTATTTGTTTATTCTTATTCTGGCTTAAAAATGGGACCAACAAAAAATAATATTGAAGAGTTATTTTATTGAATTAGGTGAATATTTACTTGCTATTATTATTTTAATAGATTGTTGGCTTACCAGGACTTACAATTGATTAAACCTCAAATTGCTGCTGGGAAAACTTGTGGGAAAAGGGCTTGTCAGTGCTATTACAGATACTGTGTTACATGAAACACTCCACCTGGAAAAGGTGAATCCTATGTATTAGTCAAAATATTATTCATAAAGTAAGAATTACTTTGCAGTTCAACTCTCTGGAACTGAGCAGACATTAAATATAATCATGAGTTTGTAACTCAGCAACTTTTACCACAGTAATTGATTTATTGAACTAATAATAGTAAAACTATTAATAGCCCTTAGATCAAATTGCTCAGTGGCTTTTCTTCTTCATGATACCTTTCCTCTCCTCCTCTTTTTCCTCCTTTTTCTTCTTTTAAGCTAAATTATGTAACAGTTGTTTAATTGAAACAACCATTGGTAGTGGGCAATTGATAAAGAAAATGTTAGACAAGAAAACATAGGTTTATTTTTGGCCCAGCCAAGAATGATAAAACTTAGGAAAACAAATACATTTGATGTTGTTTTATAATATCTAAACTCAATGAATAAAGGAAACATTCTCTTGGAAATGATTTATCTGATGTTCTCTTTGTTGCACTTATTCTCAGTGTTTCTTCACTAGATTATTAGCTCCATGGCCAACTCTGTACTTCAACGGTGCCTTGTAGCAGGCATGTTCATATGCATTTGGTAAATCAATACATTTTAGAGAAAGTAATCTCAGTTATATTTGAGAACTTGGAATTGATGATTATTTCTTAAATCATTGTGCGATGATTTGCTTATAATCCTCACAACCAATAAATTTTGAATAGCATCAAGAAATAAAACAAAGCCCATCATTTTATTCTTGTATAAAACCATAGTATACCCATATTGGAAGAATTGGATTCAGTTGAAGAAGAAATAATAAAGCTGGACAACTTACAGAGAAAGGATAATTAATATCAAAGTATTTGGAAGCACTCATATAAAAAAATTGAATAGATTCTTAGGAATTGGGAAAATATTGCCTCCTTAAAATACTTTGTAATTTATAAAATCTTAAAGACTGTGGGCCTTATGAATATGGACTTATTCAACATAAAAAAACACCTTCTTACATTTGAAAGAAATAAATTTAAGGAAATTAATGCAAGAAATTTTCTTTATATAGAAGTTAGAAATTTTATGGTATTCAACCTCAGGAGGTGATAGAAGTTGAAAGTCATCTGGTTTAAAGAGTTTCAAATAAAATCATTTTTATTTGGAAAAATCATAACAAATTTGGATTAGAGGTGTTTAAAAGGTATAACATTGTCTTTTTTTTTCTTTTTTTTTTTTTTTAATTTGGTAACTGTATTTCTCCAGGGCCCATCAGCTCCAAGTCAAGTCGTCCTTCAATCTACTTGTAAAGGGCACAATGCAGCTCAGCTCCAAGTACAGTTGCCGTTTTCAATTTAGTTGCAGGGGTTGCGGGGTGGGGGGGTGTGTGCAGCCCACCATCCCATAGGGGAATTGAACCAGCAACCTTGTTGTTAAGAGCATGCGCTCTAACCAACTGAGCCAACCGGATGCCCCTAACATTGTTTTTTGTAAGCCTAAGTAATGATAGTCATTTAAACTGGTACCTCAAAAAAGAGCCAACTTACATGGAAAGTTTACATGTCTTGGCATGGAAAATAACGCAGTCCCTTTTTAGAGTCACTGAAAACAGCCTACTGTTTAGTAGGAGTGTAGACTCTGGAGCCAGGCTTCTTGGGTTCACTACTTGTGTGGCTTTGGGCAAGTTGCTCAACATTTCTGTGTCTCTAAAATGGGAAGAGTTGTGTTAATCCATTTAAATGAGTTAATCTATGTAAACAAATTTACATATGGTAAGTGAGCAATAAGCGTTGGGTATTGCTATTTTCTTCCTCACATTTATGCACTGTGTTACTGAAAGGAACCACTTTTTCTCTGTAGGTGTAGATTCTTTTCCATAATGAATGTCTCTTATATAATAATTGCCATCTAATGTGTAGCTATAATTGCCGTTTAAGCATCTCTAATATTCTGTGGCTTCTAATTCAAGAAACAGTCTTAAAGATTGAAATATATGTGGTTCATTTATATTTTAGGTATTCTTTTCTCATATTTTGTTTCTATTTTATTCATATAATTTTGTTTGAAAAAATGTTTACCTTTATGTCTGATATAAAGTAAGTAAGTAGTGTTCTAATTTTTCCTGAATGTCTCAATTCATTTTTTTCTCTTAACATTTAAAATTTTACTCCATGCTCTTCTTGCTTGCATCGTTTCTGGGAAGAAGCTGGATGTAAATCTTATGTTTGTAATGTTTTTTGTTTCCCCTGGCTTCTTTCAGGATTTTTTTCCTATAATTCGAATATGATATGAGTAGATGTAGGGTTTTTTTTTTAACATTTATCCTGCATTTATCTCATTGTTCTAGATATTCTGCTTTTTCCCCCACTGTTTTTTCTCTTTATTTTTTTAGATTTTTTAGTTTTAGAAGTTTTTATTGACATACATTTTCAATATCCTGAGGATATTAAGTATCTTCAGCCACATTCAGTCTACTAATAAACACATCAAAGACATTCTTTATTTTTGTTACAGTGTTTTCAATCTCTAGCATTTTTTAAATCCTGTCTTAGAATTTCCATCTCTCTACTTACATTATCCTTCCATCCTTGCATGTTGTCTCCTTTTTCCATTAGAGCCCTTAGTTTATTAATCATAGTTATTTTAAATTCAGTCTCATAATTCCAACATCTCTGCCATATCCAAGGCTGGTTCTGATGGTTTCTGTCTCATCAAACTGTGTTTTTGCTATTTCTTAGTTTGGTGCAAAAGTAATTGTGGTTTAAAAGGTTAAAAATACTTGCAAAAACCGCAATTACTTTTGCACCAACCTAATAGTATGGCTTGTAATTTTTTGCTGAGTCAGTCATGACCTACAGGTGAAAGGAACTCCTGAAAATAGGCCTTCAGTATGTGGCGGTAAAATGTGGGGGAGGGGAAGTGTTCTATATTTCCATGAGTAAGTCTTAGTCTTTTAGTGAGCCTGTACCTCTGAACTGTGCACTTCGCAAGTGTCTCCACTCCCATGACTTAGGTGGGACAGGTGGTTGGAAGGTGCTGGAGTTGAGAAGTTGAGTATTTCTCCCGCCCCCCAACCCCCAATGGAAGGCTAAAAGTGGTCAATTAGGTTATGATAAAACCCTGATGGGTTAGGTGCTAGTAAAATAATTTCTTTTGAGCACAGGCCTTGTTGGGAAAACAATGCTGTGGCATATTTCAAAATGGTTACTTTTTCCCTTCCCCTGACAGAAGCCCAAGGAAATTTTTTTCTGATATTCACTGTGAGAAACTAGTAGAGCTCCAGAAGGTAAAACTTCCAAAAATGGGGCTCCACCCTAGAGTTTTTAACTCTCAGACATGTCTGTCTACACTGAACTTTTAGCAATTTGTCAATTGCATTCAGATTTTTGTACCCTGTGTTGACTCTGAGAAAAAAAGATACCTACCAAGAAGGAAGGACTCCTGGTGCCTAGTAGCCAACTGGGTTCAAATTAAAAAAACAAAACAAAAACAAAAAACAAAGCCTAGCAGCCATTTCTAAACATGGGTCTCTCACACAAGCTGCACTTCAGGTAGAAGTCTGCACTAAGCTGTCTGCCTCCTGCACTGAACTTACCTGCCTGCACTGTGTTCCTGCTGACTGAGCCAACCCTTATAAAGGAATTCCTAGAATCGTATTTCAACCAATAGGACTGAGACTTTCTCTATTCAGTTGCAGTGGGGCAGCTGTATTTCTATTAGCATCCTCACAGACCAATCAGAACAGTTCCATTCTGACCAATCAGGACAGTGTATTTTGGACCAATCAAACTGTGAGAATTTGGAGTCGCTATGAGGACAGACCAATAGGAAACAAAGTCAGGGACTTCTCTCTATATAAGTCAGTTTCCCGTTCCAGCTCCAGAGCACACTTTCCCTTCCTATGGAATATTGCATTTCCCTGGCTGGTGTCTTAATGGACCTGACCTGACGGGAGTGGAGCAGAGCTATCTCATTGAGCTATCTCAGCAAGACTCACCCACCTGAAGGCTGCTGCCTCCTCCTCCACCTGGCTAGCCCGGGGGCGCCTCTGCCTCACCTGTCCATCCAAGGGCCTATTCTGCCTTGTCTGCCCAAGGGCCGCCTCACAGCCACCTTGTTTCATAATTGATCTGTAACACTATTGAGCTCTGCAGCTGTGCTGAATCACAGTTGAACTCTTTGTACTGAATAAAGTTTCCTTTTTCACCACACCACGAATTGGGGATTCCTGTTGGCTTTCCTTGGCACCAATCACCATCTGTTGACACCTGGTACTGGTTCCTGGAAATTTCTTCTGGTGGGTTTCTGCTCTGGTAAGTTGTGATTCTATCTGCCTATCTGTTTCTCCAATTTTGGGGATAGCGGTTTGCCCTGTGACCTCACTTCTTTGAAAGAGCTTAGAAGAGTGATTGGTTTTTCAGTGTGTTTAGTTTTTTACTTGTTAGGACAAAATGGCGACTTCCATGCTCCTTATAAGCTGAACCAGAAACTGGAAATTCCCTTGTTTAATTTCTTATCTTTGGGAATACTGGTTTTGAAAGGTCAGTAAATTGACTTGAGCACATCTGGTGATAATTCTCCTGTTTATAAAATAGAGGCATGTATGTACAATGTTGTCTTACTCTCCTATTGCTGCTGTAACAAATTACCGCAAACTTCCTGGATTAAAACAAAAATTTATTCTCAGATGTTGAGGTCACAAGTCTGAAATGAATCTTATGAGGCTAAAATCAAAGTGTCTGTAGGGCTGGTTCTTTCTGGAGGTTCAAGGGAAGAATGCATTCCTTCCCTCTTCCAGTTTCCAGGGGCTACAGACTTTCCTTGGGTTTTGGACACTGTCATGCGGGGTCTCCTGTCCTGCTCCCCACCTAAGAATGCAGGACATGGTGAGGCCAAAAAGGAACACCCACGGAGCCATAGACAGGGGAGTCATACCACTATATTCTCGCTTGTGGCATCTGCCTCTGCAATCCACAATCCGCCCTTACAAGCCCCCATTTTCTGCTAGTGTAGCCACAGCAGTTATATTAGTGGCCAATGGCTCACTGGTTACAGCTGACGGCCATCCAAGCACAGTTGATGGTCATTTTCTACCTGAGCCAGCACCTTTCTATGTGAGGCCAAGAGCCTGGAAACTGCACTCCTGGCTCTGTCCCCACAGCCACATTGCTCCAGTCTCTGCTTCTGGAATCACATGGCCTTCCCTTCTGTAGTCAAGTCTTCTCTACCTCCATCTTAAAAGAACACTTGTGATTACATTTAATACCCACCTGGATTATTTAGGAAAACCTCCCCATCCCAAAATCCTTAACTTAATCACATTTGCAAATCCCTTTTGCCTTATAAGGTAATTCATAGGTTCCAGGGACCAGGACCTGGATATCTTTAAGGGTCGTTATTCAGCCTACTACCAACCTGTTTGGAAAACGAGTATCTCCTCTTCTGATTAATGTACGTTGTGCATTTTTAATGAATTGATGGCATTGGATTTCATTGCAGAACACAATAAATATTACTGGAAAATAGTATAAGAATAACTTTACAAATGCTACATAGAGGGCAGGAGAAAATACCTTGCTGTATTTTGACTGTCCAAAATGGTGGCTTCAGTTAAACTAAAGGCTCAGTTCTAACAATAACAACAAAATAAGTTGATTTACACAGATTTTGATATATGTTTGGCTAGAAGGAATTTGAATTTCTCCAACTGGTTTAAAAAGAAAAATTGGTGGGAGCTCCTGTACAGAAAACCAGAATATACAGCATGTTCTGTTTTTTATAAGAGGATTGCTCCTTTTTCATATACATGCTCCTGGGCTATGCTGCAACTTTGCTATTCAAATTTTAATTTAAATAATTCAAATAAAGCATTTTTGGACAGAAAATGCGATAAGAGAACACAGAGTGACTTGCCTAAGATCTTAACCCCCTTGGGAATAACTCTAAACTTTGAGGACTCTAGGTCTGGCCAAAGAATCAGAAATAACAAAGCTGAAAATGATGAAAGGGTAGTGACACAAAAACATAGCACTTCAAAGTATTTCAGGAGAAAAGTATCTCTTAGTGGTTATCTCTGGCATTTCAGGATAATCATTAAAGATGTCTGATGAAACAATGAAAATAACTTCGAACTTTATGAATAGTTGAAAGTTAGATTTAAATGAAAGCTTTTTCTCAACTTCAAAATATTGAATTTAGCAAGCAAAGTCTGTAATTACCATCATCAGTTGCTGGGGCCCGGAAACCACCATCATGTTAAATTAGACCCTCTGAATTCTGTCATCTTTCTACTACTTTGTGTGGTGGGAAAGGAGAGTCCAGAGATAGTTATTGTAAAGCTTGAACGCTCTCCTTCGTTGTACACATTTTTATTTCTGTGAGCAGTTCCAACATAAATATTTAAAACTTAAAACTACACGGGATGGGATTTTTCAAGTCAACCATTATTGACAGGGCCATTTTTTAAAGTGAAATCCCAGACCATAAAGAAGGCAGTGATAGGTATCAAATTCAAAAAAGAGAATCACCATGGAAACAACATGCAAATATGTAGATGTAAAGACAGCACAATGTTGCTGGCATGAGAAAAGCTGAAGTTTTACAAGTATCTCATTCGATGTATAACTGATACGACCTTTGTAAAAAGAAAGATAAAAACATACTCAGAACACATCACCATCCAGTCATATGGTATGAAGTTGGTCTACCCTCAGTGATGTCATTGCTGGTTGCAGACCATTCTAGGAAAAGACCATGTGGATAGATAAATGTACATTGTACTTTCTGGTTTTAGGGTATTGGAATTGAGACTATATAAATTATCATCTGTTTATGTCTGCTCTTTGTGTTAAACTAAAAGAAGTTGGGTTGCCTAGACAGTGAGTGTTTTGCTTGAATGAGTTTTTTAAGAGAAACTAGTATTTAAAATGTAATGATTCACAGTAAAAATTTCCTCTTATAAAAGAGAAAAAATCCAAAGCAACAGTAGATTACAGATTGAGTGAAACAGACTGAGTGATTAAGAGGTTGGGCTCCAGAGTCAGACAGACACACACTTCAGTTCTGGCTACGGTCACTTATAGCAGTGTAATTTTGGGCAACCTGGCTTCCTCTTCCTGCGACCTGGTTTCCTCATTTGAATAATAATAATGTCAACAACAACAATAATAATGGCAAAACCAACTTCCTAGGTGATTTGTGAAAAGTAAAAGTGTTGAGTTTTAAATCTCCTAGTAAGAATATGATTATTTTTTCCAATGGTCTGTTTTGGAATTATAAAGACATAATGTTAAAAAAAAAAAAAGTAAAAATGTTGATACATATGACCTGCATAATTGCTCAGTGAATAGCAGTTGGTGTGATTATTGTTGCTGGGTGAACTTTATTTCACCCTCCAGGCTCCAAAAACTTCAGTGCTCTTTTCCCAGCAAAGGGGGAGAGGAATGTTATGTGGAAGATGCCTTCAGCCCCAAAAGCCAAGTACACAAATCTCTCAGTGATGTCATCTATGAGACCATTATTCATAACTTTTTCCTAACAAATTTGTTGATGGGTTTGTATTTCCCATCTGTAGCAGATATACTGGGAAATAGTTCACAAATTTATGTTTAAATTTAAAGCAACATTTCCTTTTATCTGCCATTCAGACTGCTATGAATTTAAAGCGTGTCTCCTTGCCCTAGGATTTTATCATTTAGGCAATAAGTTTAAGTATACTTTCTATACTATTCATGCCTGAAAAAAAATGCAAATTGTATTCCAGGTTCTATCCTAAGCATTTTACATAGTTCATTTTATTTAATATTCAAAATAGTCTTATGAGGTGGGAAATAATATTTAAACAGAGTTTAAATTTATGGGTTCTAATCATATTACCTTTCAGGCACCAGAGTTCTTGATGTTTTAGTCAGCCTTTCATATGGCAGCCCTTTTATCTACTGTATTTGTGTGTGTATGTGTGTGGGGGGGTTAACCATCCAAAGCTGTATATTAAAGGTACAGGTGTGAATTATGAAAGACCTTTGTTCGGATCCAGACTAGTGCTGACTTTCGGGAAGCTGCTTAACTTTTCTGGGCATTTGCTACTTCACTTATAAAGTGTGATTGATGTTACCTACTTCATAGATTCATTTTGAGGCTTAAATGACTCAGTATAGCGAAAAGTGTTCGACATAGTGCCTAGCACATAATAAGCACTCATTTAATGGTACTCATTAATTTTGATAAACATGCAATGAGCTACTGATGGATAACACACACACCCACTGCTAGAGACTGTAGGAAATACCAAGCTAAAAATTACATATTTACAGTGTTTGGATTTATAATTTAGAAAACAACATGCATGTGTGAAAGAAGTGCTTTCTTAGATGTGCAAACAGGGCTTTAGAAGAGCATAGAAAATAGTGGTAAATTCTTAGTGTTGGTATAGCTTAAATGACAGAAGGTGGAAAAAATAGTACCTGAATTGGATTTTGAATATAAACAATATGTTACTGTTTGGAGAAGGGAGAAAAGAGCTTTCTAGATGCAGGGAACAGCATGACTGAAAGCCCTCAACTATGGTGTACAATGTTAAGGAGTAATACGGTGTGTGGTGTGACTGGAGAGCAGTTTATTGTGACATCAATTTAGAAATAAGTCTGAAAGACAGATTTAGCCTAGACTATTAAATGCTTTGCTAAGGAATCTTAATCTTGCTGCCTTACTGGTTAGAAGACTCCATTAGGAATGTGGAAAGTACGTTGGGAAAGGCGAGGCAGTCAGTGAGAACAGTTAAGACATTGTATAGATGCTTTAGCTGAAATTTGGTGAATCCCTGGCCAAGGGCAGTGACAAGAGAAAGAGAACAGAGGAGTGAATGCATATAAAAGACATCTCAGAGACAGAAGCCAAAGGCTTTCATTAATTAATAGCAGTGGTGGGAGTGCGGATGAGAAAGGGATCGAAGATGATGTCAAGTTTTAACCGGGTGGCTAGAATGATGGTGATACTATTCCCTGGACCAAACCTTCAGGGAGAAGGTCTGGGGACAGTGATGTTTTGGGACATAATGGATATGAAGTATCTTTGGGTGATCCAAGTAGATTTGTCCTAAATGCACAAGGAACTTTGGGCCTGGAGCTTAAGGAAAGAGTCCAAGTTTAGATGTAGAATAATATTGTTATAATTGACAAGGAAATAAATTTACTTTGAGATACCCTGGAAGACATCAGGCGGTCTTTTGAATTCTTAGTACAGTTTCCAAAACCTAGGTGTACAGAGTGTATAACCTACAGTGTATTTTAGGTGGAATGCATCTATATAATACCAGGCTCTGATTTTTTGTTCTTAGATGGAGGATATAATTTTTTTGGATTAAGAAGAATAAGGTGTAGGAGAGTCAGGGATTCTGGAATTCACTTCTACAAGTGCTTTGACAGAACCTGTTTATCGGCTCACATAAACCCTACCTGCTGGGCCCTATGCTTGATTGGCGGTCTTGTAATCCTCTTGTGAGAATTAAATGGGTGGCTTTATCTATAAATAACATTCACTTTCAGGTGTGAGATACAAAGGTGTAGTCATGGTGATATGAGAGATTGTCTAGCTTGCCCACTTTTTTAATCCAGGGTTAATCCCTAAAGCATTTGTCAAGCTTTTATGTTCTTGTCTCATGTCTAATATCTTAAGGCAGCATCGTGCATAAAGAAAAAAACTTTTCTTGGATGAATGATGAAACTGTGTTAGGATTTAGCTTATTCTTAATATTATTATTCTTCCGATGCTTGATTAGGTAACATTGAATAACTTTTAACAATTTACAAAACACCTTTACTGACATTGTTTTACTTTGATCTTCACAATAATCCAAGTTGTTAGCTTCAAGAGATGAAGAAACAGACTATGAGAGACCTTGAGTAACTTGCTCAAGATCCTGGAAACAATAAGAGTTGGAACCAGAACTTGGACATTAACTTGACTCCAGATGAGGTTTTTGTTTGTTTGTTAGTTTTTTATTCCTATTACACACGTCTCTAGGTTTTCTAATAATATTTCTATACCTGATATTTAGTATTCCTTCTGCTATAGTCTCAAATGAATAGACTATAAATATTCTTGTTTTTCACCTTAAAAATTCTTAATGTATGGTAAATGTACTAATGAAGTAGTACATTTTCTGTGAGTTCCCAAATAATGTAAATGATCTGTCGACAGTTTCTGGGTGTGGGCCGGGATCGTGTCTCTCTCTCTCTCTTTTTTTTTTCATTGGGGAAGGGGAACAGGACTTCATTGGGGAACAGTGTGTACTTCCAGGACTTTTTTCCAAGTCAAGTTGTTGTCCTTTCAATCTTACCTGTGGAGGGTGCCGTTCAGCTCCAAGTTGTTGTCCTTTCAGTCTTAGTTGTGGAGGACGCAGCTCAGCCCCAGGTCCAGTTGCCGTTGCTAGTTGCAGGGGCACAGCCCACCATCCCTTGCGGGAGTTGAACTGGCAACCTTGTGGTTGAGAGCCCACTGGCCCATGTGGGAATCGAACCGGCAGCCTTCGGGGTTAGGAGCATGGAGCTCTAACCACCTGAGCCACCCGGCCGGCCCCGGGATTGTGTCTCTTGAAGCCAAGGAATGGACTCACAGACCAGGGAGAGGCAAAAAGTTGTAAAGAAAGATAGTTTATTAGAAGTAGGAGAAGAGGTTGCAGCTCCCGAGCAGGTGGGGGTACCCGAAACTGGGAAGCCCAGTGATTGAGGCAAAAGTTCTTACTTTTATACCTTCCCTTGCCTGCTTGGGGAAGGGGGCTGGAGCCCTCTAATGGAATTTATCTATCAGGTTTGTCCAGTTTGCCCATCCTGAAGGGATTAAAGAGCTAACCCATTCCTATCGATCAGATCTGCTCCTTTCTCTGGCCAGAAGGGATTTGGGATAATTTATTAACCTCAAGGCGCGGTCTCATATCTTTGTCCTGGAGTGAAGGGGACATTCCAGAACCTGGAGTTTCAGGATATGGCTGCTTCTTGTTTATTCCACCAGGGACCCCCCACACACCTAGCAACATGTTAACTAACCTGTCTCACTATTGAAATGTGTTTAAAACCCTCAAAGAAATGCTAACCCACCATGTTGAGAGTGTCAAGGTGGTGGATTCTTATTTGATTTTTCTTTCTTTTTTAAAAATGTTTTGTGTAGCTATATGACTGTGTTAAGCTTAACTAAGTTATAAGTAGTTTTTTGGCTATAATTGTAAACAGCACACAATTTAGTTTTATTCTTAAAACTTAGATCTTATTTGAAATGATGGTATTTAAATTTCATTAAAATTGAAAACTAAGATGAATGGAAAAGGGAACTGAGACCGAGCACAAGGTGTAGAAAACGATAAGGTAACCCAGTTCCTCTTGTTTACATACAGAATCTATTCTGATTGGCCAGGCTGCCACCTTCCCTTCTTTTTTTTAAGAAAATAATTTGCATATCATCCTTAGGGATTGGAAATAAAATAAAATAAAAATGATCTTTTACCTAACCATGTTGTCTTTTAAATGGGGAGAAAGGGCAGAGACTGACAGAGAATCCGGTTTAGGACACTGCATTGCCCCCCACCCCTTTTAAAAACGTATTGGGATGACATGGGTTAACAAAATTACATAGGTTTCAAGTGTACAGCTCTGTATTACGTCATCTATATATCGCATGGTGTGCTGTAGCTGCTTTGTTTGCCTTGGTTCAGATGCTAGAGCCATTCAAGGAATCGGATGCTATTTCCCCTCATATCTAAGTATGATTCCTCCTGTTCCTTGGGATCTTTCCTGGCCACAAAAGAGAAGAATTGAAGCAGAAGGTATGTAAAATGGGATCTCAGAATGTTTCCTTCAGATGTTAAAGAGCTATCACAATCACTGACAGAAACCCGTGGTACACCCGGAAATGAGTATAGATGCTGTGTCAGTATTTCCTGTGGAAAGGACTATTGTGTGCAGGTAAGTGTGCGGACTGGAAAAGGAGGTCACCACAAATGGACCAGCTAACACCAGCTTTCTCCCATATACAGAAAAGAAAACTTATTTACATTATCAATTACTTGGCTCCCTTTCCAGTGCTCATTTTTATTATTTCGGTGGATTAGAAGTAGATTTTAAGAGAGTGATGCTAACTCCTTTTCTTTATTTGGCAGCACATTATTTTGGTTGTATCTTCTTTTTTCCTTTAAAACAATTATTTCAGTTCATTCTAAACATTTCGGGATATAAAGTGGATAGGTATAAAAATATCTTTAGAAACACAAGAAGGCCCTTTCCTAATCCTGGCTGAGAAGAGATGGAGCAGAAGCTTTACTAGCATTTCAATGTCATTTGGTATTTCTATGTGCAGAATGTTTAATCTTTAAAAAGGGAGAATTTATTTGTGTTAAAGTCATCGATTACAAAGTCCTTTAAAACAAATAGGTTCATTTTCCCTCTTTGTTTGCTTTATTTAATCTGTAAACGCCAACACAAACTTTCACTTCTTATTTGGATAATTACTATATTTCAGTTTTGGTCAAGAAGGCCAGTCCCAAATTCTCAAGCAGTCCGAGTTTTGTCTCAGTCTCTTCTTCCTTTCAACGCTTGGCTTTTCTCGCTTCAGTGATCTTCCCTGGCTTCCATTTGTGTAGCCCACACAGGCTGCTGCTCTCAGCAGTCCTGGAGGCTTTGGAAATCATTTCTCTCTCCTCCTGTCCGTTGAACACCTCTTCCCTGCAAGTCTTGTTGGCTATTTTTCTTTTGACAGTAAGTGTTCTGATAAGTTCATCTGTGCTAAAGTATTTGTGATTTATAGTATCTTATCTCTCCAGATAAGGTTGTATTTTGATATTTTAAAATCAAACTGCCAGAGACAACATGTTGTAAGTAGGAAAAAATGTTTTCATGGCAGGACTCCTGAACTCTGGGGCAGGCCAGTCAGAGAGATCATGGGGAGGCTTCTTAGTGGCCTCAGATTCACATTTTCTAGGCAGCTGCCTACATCATCTAGGGTGGAATTTTGGTGCTCTGTTTTTAGTTTTTCACTCCACGTTCAGTGAGACTGGCATATGAAATTATGACCAAGGAGGGATTTTAGCTACTGCCTTTGCAAACCAACAGACTGCTTATCAAGGAGAAGAAGAGGGCCCTTTTAGAGATCTGCCTTGGGTTTTGGTGAAGGGCACGGTCGCTGCTGTTTTGTCTCATCAACATAGGCTGTTTCCATACACATAATTATGAATAGAAGATTTTAAAGTCCGTGTTTCCAAGATGAATACAAGATTTTTGAAATGACAGGCCTTGTCTGGTTGTATTACCAAATAAGTAAATTACATACACCCTGTATGTATTTTTCAGTCTTTTAAAATATAATTTTTCAATTTAATATATCAACTACCTCCATTAGTATTTTGAGTTCTCAGGTAGAGCATTTCTGATATTTCCTACTACTAAATTAGAGGCGTTATGTAATAACTGTAAATAGAGTATTGTAAATACCTGCGCTAATTGGGTAGTCTCTGGCTTTGTGTGTTTCTTCTGTGAAAACTGCATTGGCTTTCTGAGGTCATAGATAAAAATGGCTTCGGAAGTGTGCAGTGAACAGTGGAGGTGTAGCTGTTGTCCACTCCTTGGAGTTGGGCTTCAGTTTCTGCTGTCCACTCTACTTGCAGTTCACCATGTTGGTCACATGAGGGCAGCATCATCTCACACAGGCCCGTGCTCCGGCCCGTTGTCTGGTTTGACCTTAAATCCAACTGGTTAAAAAGGAAACAAGAACATGTAAATGGTATCCAATTTTTTTATATACACTGCTCAACTTACTGAAACACAGGTGAAAATATTAGAGAAAACAAATGTACTAAAAAATATTTCCTATGATTCAAAATCCTTATGAAAAAGATAAGTGATTTATATTAGAAAAATAATTTATAATTATGAATTTAAAGTTTAGGGTTAAAAAAAGAACTCTACACAGAGAGAGAGAGACACACAGAGAATGATCTCTTTCCTCTTTGTGGATGGAACTATGCATTGTAGTTAAGCCATTGGGCACTAGTGTCAGACTACTTTGTCTTAATCCACCATAATATTTTGAGCAAGTTATTTAACATTTCTAAGCCTTGTTTTCTCACATACAAAATGGGAGGAATCATAGTATGCATTTATAGAGTTGTTAAGGATTAAATGAGATAATACAGGTAGACCAATTTGAATATATTTTGCAGTATAAATGTTAGTTTGCATTATATTCATGAGGTGAACGCTGAATTTTTCAAGTTAAAAGACCCTATGTATCAGAACCCAATGCACAAGAAAGAATTGGAGTGAGATGTTTAGATTATATTTTATGGTACTTGGTCACAAGGATCCTGGAAAAAATATGTTAGCAGAAGTTATTTAAGAAGGGGAAAGTATTAAAAAGTTTAAGATTTAGGAGAGAGATCTCACATGTGCTTATACAGAAGAGAAATTTTTCTTCTCAAAGACTCGAAACATTACTTTTTAGTTGGTAGCAGAATAGTGACTTTTTCATACATAGGAATTTATCTGTTATCTATGAAAGCAATATCATAGTAAATAAGGCCCTGAAAAGATCTAAAAAAAAAAAAGACAATTCAGATTGAAGAAATTCAATTTTGTTGAATTTCAAATCATAGTCAGTAAGCACTTACCAAGACTTAGAGAGCTTAAAAGAGCTTACACTTTCTGGAGATAGGATTACACCCAGGAAGGTGAAACTACAAGTGCAAAATGAATGAGGTCAGAACTTAGAGGAAGAAGAGGGAAAGTGGAGCTGGAATGATTAGGTGGTAGGATTGGAAGTGAATTTGAATGTGGCCTGAAGTATTGGTTGGGATTTGAAGAGGAGTAGGAGGAAGAAGAAAACTTAGGTGGGTGTTATGGACTGAATTATATCCACCCCCTTATTCATATGTTAAAGCCCTAACCTCCAGTATCTTAGAATGTGACTATATTTGGAGATAGGTCCTTTAAGGAGATAAAGTTAAAATGAGATCATTAGGGTGGAGCCATATTTAAATATGACTGCTGTCCTTATAAGGAAAGGAAATTCTAGCCTCCAGAATTGTGAGAAAATACACTTGTTGTTTAAGCCCTTTATTTTGTGGTACTTTGTTGTGGCTGTCCACAGTAGAGGAAATTATGAACAAAGTTATGGAAGCAGAAATACATATTTCCTTGGAGGTGGACTAATAAGAAAATAGTGGTTTGGTATTGAGACATGTTTTGTTGGCTTCTTGAGGAAGCAAGATGGTGTGCTGCTGTCCTGAAAAAGGTGGGACTTAACCCAGCGGCGTCTGGTCTGAGGTCTGGAGCAGAGACGGAATTCTGAATGTCCTGGCTTTGGAACCTGAATCTAGCAGTGGTGTGAGGGCTTTCATCAAAGACTGAAAGCAAAAGTCAGATATGTGCTGAAAGGGATATGGCCTTTGTAAATGAAGGGGTAAGGTTACATGTAAGTTATAATTTAAAGTAAGAGTAGACTGTACTTGATAGCAAAGAAAGGAACACCTGAATGCACTAAAGTGGGCTTGAGCCGGGTTGACCAGTATAATGGTGGTACCACTGATAATACAAGTACTATACTGAAACCAGACCCTGTCCCAGAGGAGGTAAGTGTCATGTGCCAATGCCAGAGCTAGAAGAATGGGCGAGTCTATGGGAGAGTGCTTAAAAGGGCAGAGGACTAAACTGGATGGCTAAAGGTCTTTTAAGAATAAGGATGTCTACCATTTAATTTTACAAAGATGCTTACTATATATAATTAAGTCATTTGCATTTCTGCACTGTAAGCATCTTCGGTTGTCTCCCAAACTACTATAAAATTTGATACAAACACAAATGCCTTGTGTGATCGGTTTTGGGGAAAATGCAGGGCAAGGGTCTGTGTTTCATGTTGGAGTTACTCCTCAAGACAGAACTGAAATAGAACATTCACGGAAGGCGATAATGAAGTAAGACTCAGTGTTCGCTGACAGTGGAAACTCTGCGCCAGGGTAACCAGGAGAAAAGTGAGTCGTCAACTCCCCTCCTCATTTAAGAACCCCTGAAAAGAGTTGGAGGAGGCACATTCCAACATATAGGGATTGGAGTTCAAGTCAAATGGATTTAAATCCCAAAAGACCAACTGCTCGCACTTGAGTTACATTCATGTGTTGGCACCATACAGTGTTGACTCTCTGAATTTTTCCTGTCTTTGGTTAGGCTAGATATTTCACATGTCAAAATGAGTTCAAAGAGAAGACTTAGGAAAAATACGTCCGCTGTCTTCAAGCACGTGAAGGATTTTTCTGGGGAAGACAGACTGGACCCAGTTTGCATCGCTTCAAAAGGGGGGCAACATGGAAATGACAGGAAGGGAGGTTTCAGTGCAGTGCGAAAACTAAAATCTAGCTGGCCTCTGCTGATGACCTGCCCACATCATCATTCCCGTCAGCCTTAGGCAAAATTCAGATCTTTCTATCTTGGCTCTTCCTTTCTTAGAAATATACAACCAAGTCACCGGGCTATCTAACTGGCTTAAAAAAAAAATGGGTAGGCCAAATATGAATAATTATTATAAGCCTTAATATCGCTTCGTATACCAATTTATGTCCTTGACAAACTCTTTCATGCATACTTATAGTTTCTGTTTGCACATGACAAACATGTTTAAGGACCCTCAAAAATCAGAAAAAAGAAATGACCAATATGGCAGTGACTTAATAAAATACCTTTCATTCTTTTCAAGGAAATGACTTGTTTTGTAAGAATATGGCTAATGAATTCTATTCAGCTGTTAGCTTTAATTCAGAGCTCCGCCCTGCACCCCCCCCACCCCCCCATCTCCCATTCCTATCACTGCTGGCTCATTGGGGTGTGAATTCCTGGCATTAGAAAAACCATGCCAAACCTTCAAACTTTAAATAGAAGGAGAATTACATGGTTGATCAGAGGCCAAAAATCATAGCCTTTCGGTTTGTTTTTATTCTTAGTAGAATGACCAGGCAATGGACATTGGCCTTAGGAGCGACTAGAAGTATCACCCAAGCATTTTAGCTGGAAAAACAATGGGATAATTAGTCTTTCTCACTTCAAAACTTATTATCTGTGAAACCAGTATTATAATAAGGATCCTAGAAAAGGTAAAGAAAAAAATGACAGTTTGGAAAGAAGTCACATAAGTAGTGAGTCTCTTGATTTATAAAGCTATCTGATAGTTATGTCTTAAAAACACAGGTAAATTATGTAAATGGAAGAAAGAAGTATCAGCAGTGACAATGAACATTTCATTCCTCAAAAAAAAACCTTTGAGATGGGTCACCAACAAATGACATCTAAATTATGGAAGGTCCAACCTGTGAAGATGTCCCTGTGGGTTGATCTGAGAAAGCCTATGAAATGGGTGGTAGCTCAGCTGGGCCTCAAAAGATGGATAGATTCTCTGAAAGTTGTACACATTCTACCACAGCACAGGGTGTTCCAACCTTAGCACTACTGGCATTTTGGACTGGATAATTCTGTCTTGTCACTGTGGGATGTTTAGCAGTGTCCCTGGCCCCTATCAACTGGATGCTAGCAGCAACCTTCCCTCTACCACCACCACCCGAAATTGTGACAACCCAGCATGTCCCTAGATATTGTCAATATCCCCTGGGTAGCGGAGTTGCCCTTGGTTGAATGTCACTGATTTAGCACATAAAGGATAAAAATGCATAATTAGAGAAATTGTCTTCATCTCAAGCAAGCAAAGGAATAGTAGTTCAATTTTGGCCTATTTAAAGGAAATCACCAGATTCTTTGAAAGAGCTGGCTTGGTTCACTCTTCAGGTGGTGTTGATCAGTCCTAGGAGAGTAACAGCAGCAGATAAAGGTGGGGATACTTTAGCTCTCACAGAAGAGGTATCATAAAATCCTATACCTGTTTTCCTGAGGGCCCAGTGATGACTGTACTTTTCCTGAGATTCCCTGAATAGTACATACAGACACAATAATTTCTGGTGATTCATTAAAATTACAGTTTTAGAAATCTGAAGCACATTAAAAATACACTAAAGCCTACTCATGTTTTACTTTCCCACTTCAAATACCCACCGCATTTATACTTTTTCCATTTTCATCAACTTCAATAAACTTGTTAGACATAGTTTTAGTCACACTCCGGCTAAACAGTAGAGGGTATGACTGTCTTAGACTGACTAGGCAGCTTTGAATAACTTTTAAAATTTATATTCAAGGAATGAGGAGGTGATAAATAGAGACCTAAACAAAGGAAAATAGTTACCTTGAGAAAATTATAATAACTAAATGGAAGGAGAGTCAGGACCGCATAAATATTTAAGGACATGAATGATATGCTTTATGCGTCTTCCCATCTTTATATCTGATTACACAGACATTATCAGAATTTCATAAAGGAAACCAACTTTTCTTGCCTAATTTCTTTGAATAACATTCAAAGGTGGGGTGAATGTTGCCAATTTTAGCTAGAATAAGATGTATCGAAACAGGAACTCTGGTCCTTATGAATTCATTTCACCTCTTAAATCTTTACCATGTGTCAGGTGCTGTGATGGAAGCTAGAGAGTAATGAGAATGCAGATTACTCACCTGGATCCCTATCCTCAAAAACCTTACAAGCCAAATACAGGGAGCATTATTCATAAAGAGTGTAAGTGCAATTAAATGTTATAGGTAGTACAGAATGGGGTCACAAAGGAAGGGGACATCAGTTATATCATGTAGGTAACAGGAAAAGTGGGAAATTATGTGATATTCCTATTGGCAGCGTGTGCTGTCACTCTTGTCCACATGGAGTATTAATTTTTAGGATATTTTGTTAATTTGGTAAGCAAAATGGATATCTGGTTTTAGCTTGGATTTATGAGTTGGAGAGGTCAATTTTTTAATGTATATATTTGTTCTTTATTTGTATTTTCTCCTTATGTATTGTCTTCTTATGCCCTGTATCCTCATTTATTTTTAAATTTAGTGCCCCCAGCCTCTACCTTCCCAACCCCACAAGGATACACACACGCAACACACACTCACATAGATACACACTGAAATTGCTCTGGTATGTGACATCCCAAGGAACCTCACTTCTAAATCCAAAGACTTAGTTTCATGTCTCACCTTACTGGACGTCTAATACTGTCAATCCCTTTTCTTCTTTAAAACCTCCATGCAGGGCTTCTTCATGAACCCTGTTTTAGTTTTTATTTTACATTTCTGACCATTTCTTCTCAGCCTTTATTTGTGGAGCCCTCTTGCTTTGTACATCCTTAACTAATGTTTTTGAGGGCCTTGTGCTGTTCCTATTTCTGGATGATATTCCTGCTTCCTTCTACCTGCTCTCTTTTACCAATTTCATGCATTCTGATGGCTTTAACTGTCACCTTTGTGTTGGTGGCTCTCAGATTCTCATCTCCTTCCCAGAACTCATTCTTTGTTTCTACTCTCATGTGTCCCACTGATTACTGGACCATTCCATTAGGGTATCTCACATTCATCACACTCAACAGGTGTGAAATCAAAGCCATTCTTACTCATATGTCAAAATTCAGCTGATTTTCCCCAAATCTAAGAAAAAATTTGACTGCTCTCATCTGTGCCCCTATAGTACCTTGTATACGCTTTATCAGAATATCCATTATGCTTTTCCTCTTGTTGACCTTTTTCTCTGTCCTCTACTAGACTGTAAGTTTCTTAAGGCAGAATCTGTATCTTATCTTTGTGTCAGTGCTTGGCACAGAGTAAGTGCTCAATAAATAGATGCATCTTTGGTTGCTTACGGAATATTCAGATAACAGTAAATTCTCATCCTATTGGATTAAAATGCACGTGAAATAGTATGTTCGATTAGAGGCTTCAAACTTTTACAAGGACAGGGGTGACCATGATGATGCAAATGAGACCACACGCAATGCCATCTGAAATGTCCCCTAGCAGACAGTACCATTGTACATTTTGAGGAATTTTCTTCCAATATTCCTTTCTATGCATACTTTTTTTTCATATGATCTGTGGTTTTATGTCCTGCTTTTTTACCTAACATATCTCACTACCATTTCCCCCTGTTATTTATTATTCTTTGGCAGTATGATTTTTAATGACTACATAATATTCATGATGTTCT
This sequence comes from Rhinolophus ferrumequinum, assembly GCF_004115265.2. Taxonomy (NCBI): domain Eukaryota; kingdom Metazoa; phylum Chordata; class Mammalia; order Chiroptera; family Rhinolophidae; genus Rhinolophus; species Rhinolophus ferrumequinum. The sequence goes on from NC_046305.1 coordinate 17,198,273, forward strand.
ATTACATGAATTTATTTAGAATCCACTTTTATATCTCAGAACTTAGTAACAATTTATTGTGTATACCTTTATGTATTTTTTTGATAGTTTTCATACACAGGAACATGTATATGGACCTGGTCTACTTATAGAATGAATTTGCAAAAACTTAAGTAACATTAATTTTTTTTTTTTACTTTCATGTGCCTAAAAAGGTTATATGTTCACTATTAGCATTTCATATTTGAAATTTTATCTCCTATATATTATTGAAAATAATATTTTATAAAATCCTTAATGATCAATCTTTTATTAATTTGAACTAGATTTCCCTCAATTAGCCGAATTTAGCCAGATTTTTACTATTAATTCTATATTTTCAATATGCCATAATTAAATATTTAGCATGTGCTTAAAAAATTGTAATGGAAAAATGGTAGGTGAGATTCTAGGATACTCAGTTTTGCTTATGCCATTATCAACCATAGAATAAATTGTAAAGCAATTATGGCTTGGTAATACAACCAAATAGTTAATGTTTTTACAGTAAAATTGAGATAAGTGAGTTGACTCCCTTGGATTTGTTAACTTGTGTTCTGTGGTTTAGGTTGCAAATGTGATCTGAATACTGTATTCTTTTCTAATATCAAATAGAAATGAAAAGGGCTAAAATATTTATAGATTTAAATCTTGACCAGACACTGCTGATAACTGAGGCCTTAATCACTCAATGTTCTTTGGTGAGACAAGGAATTTTGAGAAAGATTACTGTTAGTAATTGTAATGTCTGTGAAAATAGAATATTGTCTCTTATAAGGAAAAGGTCAAGGAAGATTTTACATGCTGTAATTTCTGTCTCCAAAGGTGGTTGGATGCTTAACTAGTGTTTGAGATGTTTGTGAGCTTAACTCACTCCTTAAGGAATAGATGACTATATAACTACAGTTGTAACTGCAAACAGTCCTTGGTCTGCCTTTGCAGCAGGAATGTCAAAGATGCGAACAGTGGTTCACAAATTATAGTGTTACATCAGTCACTTAGAAAACTTGTTAAATATGTAGCTTCCTGGGATTCACCCATAAGGATTCTTCTTTTGTAGGTCTGAAGTACGGCCTAAAAGTTCAGTAAGCATTCCAGAAACTGTGCTATAGGTACCTCTAGAGCCAAATTTTGTGAAATGCTAGGCAATGCTGTGAATCCCTGACAGTTGTCTTGGGAAGGACACAATGAGGTAGCTCATTGCTGAAATAAAGTGGAATTTTCACCTCTGGTGAAGACGCTGAATGAATAAAGGAGATAGCTCATATGGAAAACTTCCAGCTAGAGCCATAGAATCGTGGAATTAAAGTTAGAAGAGACCTTAAAAATTCATTTGACTCTTCTAAATTTCTGGCTAGTTCATTTTTTACCATTTCCAGTCATGGAGATTTATTCAATCCTGTGGCTTTGGAACCTCACTTTGGACTGTTCTTAGTATTATAGTGTTCATATGGCGAAATGACATTTGTGGTCCTCACATAACTGTGATATAACCATCTATTTTTCTAAAATATATAACATAAACATTTGTTAGATTTTTAAAGTATTATTACAAAAAGAAAGGAGAGGAGTAAAATATTACTTTTAAGGCAAAAGGCAAACTGCAAGCATTCTTTCTGAATTAAGGTTGTACTAATGTTCTACGTTTAGTGACATTTATGAGTTTAGACTTACATGTTACCAATATTGATTCCGTTTAAAATCTAGAATTCATAACCAAAACTACTTCTCAGAATCAAAATTCTGCTTTATATCTGTATTATTCCTATTTTCCCTCTACAGCAAACCAAAGAAGAATGTAAATAAGTACACATCCTTTTCCAGAATTTATTCTAAAATTGCTAATGCTTGTTAAGGATATAAAAATTAAGATTGTCTAAAACTTAATAAAATTTTTTTCCCATCCCTTTTGCCCATTCCATTTCTTTTACCTTGAATTCACTTTCCTTCTTTCAGGAAGCCTTTTCATATTCGTTTCATACCATTTTGATCATTCTTTTATCCTCTTTCCCACGATACTTTATTCAATGAAATGTTATTATTTCTTGTTCCTCTAATTATTCTTGAATTCACACACACACACACATACACACAGTCTCTGGAAGGCTTACCAAACTTTTAGATCCCCAGGCCCTACCTCACACCTACAAAAAAAGAATCCTTATGGGTGAATCCCAGGAAGCTACACACACCACAACGTGTGTGTGTATGTATGTGTATATATATAATATGTATATATATATATATATATATATATGCACATACACACACACACATATATATACATATATACATATATATACATATACATATATGTATATATAATTTTTCCCTCTATATGTAGGGTTCTCAAGGATGAAAGCCAAATCTTTAGTTTGTTTGTTCTATTATTCAGGTAGAACAATATAATTGTGTTGCCCAGGAAGCATTCCATCTCTATTTGCCTCTAGTTTCAAATTTCTGACAATTTATGCCTATTCCAATAGAATTATGTTCTCTGATGGGAACCTGTGGAATCAGAAGGAAAAGGATCTGAATAGTTCCTCATGCTCTGAAACCTATAGTAGCAAAATCAAGTACTGCTAGCCTAATTATGCCAAAGAGGCCTAAGATTTCCATGTAGGCAGTGTTGGCTAAGTGACCCAGGATCCAAAATCATGACAACCACAGAAAGGAGAGCTGTGAGAGCAGGTTGGGGATTGGAACGCCAATGTGTTAAAACAAACTCATCGAAATAATACTCATTTTTGTCCTTCCTGAACTCAAGGTGGTGGTTTTTTCAATATTTGCAGAACCCAAGCAGGGGTCCACAAGGTTTCTTTGATGGCTACTTCCCTTGTTACTTTCATAGGTGTGTTCATGTTTCTGGCATAGGTATTTTTAAAGCAGTCTCAAAAGCCATGAGTTAAGTATGTTGGAATGTCTAGCTTTGATGGAACTTTGTGAACCAAGACTTCATAGGGCTGCTACTAAAATTGGAATCTTCATTTACCAGAAACAATTTTGAACGTCTTAAAACTTTATTCTCTTACAGTAATTTTATTTCTCCCACAGTACTGGCATGTTGTAGATGCTAAATACTTGTTGAGTTACACAGAACTTTGCCTCTGTTGAATTTGATATACCTTGAATTAATTGGAATTAATTTTGGTAAAATATCCCCTACAGTCTGAATTGAAAATTATGTGATTAAGGTGGTGATCAGACTCATAATTTGGGCATTGTAGTCCAATACTAGTAATTATGCATTTGTCTTTGTCCTGCTTCTAAACATTGTAGAGTTATCCAGATCAAGGATGTTTTCTTGTAATTTGGCCATCCTCTAATTTCCTGAATCTAATCTTTTGGTTTGTGAATGATATTTGCAAAGCTTAAAAGATTTTCGTGAAGTGATAAGCTTAGGTAATAAGTGCTTTGGAGAAACATAATGCAGTTCCTAAGAACTTTAGGTTCAAACCATTAGGCTTTGTAGAATTATTGATTCTTTCCTCTACTTAATTAACTTAATAATTCACATATTACGGCTCCTTATTTAAAAAGAATATATATAACTGAGAATAAATGAAAGCTATGTGGACACACACACACACACACATACACACTGGTAAAACAATTTAACTGGTACATCTCATCAGGTTTCATGTACTACTGGGGATCAGTATATCCGTTTCCAGAAGGAGAAGTCATAAACCAAGGGAGCATGTGCAAAAATCATTATTAATTGGAGCAGAAGAAATTTTTCCCCTTAGGGCAGCCAGCGTCTCTCATATGAAAGGTTTTCCCTACTCCCATACTCCAGGAAAGGAGGGGAGGAAAAGAAGGGAGTAAAGAAATGGCAAGGAGAAGGTGAAAGGAGAAAGATAGACTTAAGTCAGACTTAGTCTATTTCCTGTCTGTACGGGAGAAACTCAATTCAGCCACTGCCTTGTAAGCCCACGGGAGACCTTAGGACAGCACGTAGACCTACGATAATGAGGTAATGAGACTTAAGCTTTTACTTCTTTGGAATCTCATTCATATCATGACTGGAAAAAATTACCTCATGTATACCTTGTTAGGACAGCACCTTTAGCATAATAATCTCAAGATCCATCCATGTTGTCACAAATGGCAGTATTTCATCGTTTCTCATGGCAGAGCAGTATTCCATTGTGTATATATACCACATCTTCTTTATCCAATCGTCTATTGAAGGACACTTACAGAAAAAGTCAAGAACCATATGACTTCACTGATATGTGGGATATAAAACTGAAAGCAACAAAGGAATAAGACAAACAAAGAAACAAAAACTCATAGACACAGACAACAGTTCAGTGGTTCCTAGAGGGTAAGGGGGGAGGAGGGGAATAGTAGAAGAGGGTAAAGGGGATCAAATATATGGTGATGGAAGGAGAACTGACTCTGGGTGGTGAACACACAATGTGGTATATAGATGATGTATTGCAGAATTGTACACTTGAAACCTATGTAATTTTACTAACTATTGTTACCCCAATAAAGTTAAAAAAAGAAAAGCAGCATCTAGACCTACAATATTAGGATGACGAGGACTAAGTTTTCTTTGCAATATTGTTAACATCATGTTAACATCATGACTGGAAAATTTTACCTCACACACACCTATACCTACACCTACACTTACACACACATACATATGCATATATAGTTACCCACATACACATGTACACACACACGTTATACAGCTACACACATAAACACTTATCTTCCTACACCAACATATACATACACACGCATATGTATTTTTCTCCCCCATTCCCTAAGCCTTTCCATAAAGAATCTTGTCCTTGCTTAGCCAAACCACTTTCCCTATTTTCAAGAAAAAGTGTTCTTTCTGTTTTATGAATATATATGATACATACTATACTTTGCATCAGCACCATTTTTACTAGCTGCTCTACTGATCTCAAGGCTCTGATTTTATAATGTTGAATTGTTAGTATTAAAGTTTTCAATTCTGCTTCTCTTCCACAATTAGCAGCTATGTTTCCTTAGATTTAGAATGATGATATCAATTTATAGGACAGTATAGTTGCCTGTTTGCTGATGGAAACTTGGCTTCACTTTGAATCATATATATATTAAACAGAACCATAAGAAATTGCCACTTTTGAGGATTAGAAGTGGTCAAATAATAGCAATATCATATGATTAAGCCTAAATATTAGATTGATGATCACTTAGTGATATTATTTTGATCACTTATATTTTGAAATTCCTCAGGTGTTCTGTTTATTTTCTTAACCATTTTTTCCGCTGATAAAGGCTTATGTTTTTTTGTTTTGTTTTGTTTTTTAATTATCTATTGTTGATGAAGCCACTGTGTTATATAAAAGAAGAGAAGATTCATTTCTTAGTTTCTTCCATCTTGGACAGAGTCTGAATGATCTTTTCCTTCTTATCCTAGATTTGCTCCTTGTGGAACAGCCAGAGGTCTTTCATGGCAGCAACAGCTATTCCATCTTTAGGGTAATATTTTCAACTGAGGAACCTAGGTGATTAGGAATGTCACGACATAGATCCTTAGGGAAAGATGACATATCCAAGTTGGTGCCCTTTGATGAAGCAGTCAGGTTATCACCTATGGTAACCTGGAAAAATAAATCTCAATAAAAGATAAAGTTTGGGGGCTTGGAATAGTTTCTCCCATAGACTAATATAAAAGATGTGAGGACATCAAAGACAGCAGCGTAGGAAGGCTCCTGATGACATTGGATGAATAATAACAAAGGAATTATAGTCTCAAAATATTAAAGTATCATTTTAAAAAAATTTTTTAATTAAAATTATTGGGGTGACAATGGTTAGTAAAATTACGTAGGTTTCAAGTGTACAATTCTGTAATACATCATCTATATGTTACATTGTGTGTTCACCACCCAGAGTCAGTTCTCCTTCCACCACCATATATTTGACCCCCCTTTACCCTCTATTACCATCCCCCTCTCCCCTTACCCTCCGGTAACTACTAAACTATTGTCTGTTTCTATGGGTTTTTGGTTCCTTGTCTGTCTTGCTCTTTTGTTGCTTTCAGTTTTATATCCCACATATCAGTGAAATCATGTATTTCTTGAGAACTGAAATATATAACGAAACAAAAACAACAAAAAAGAAGAAACACAAAGTATCAGCTTTAAAAAAAGTGGATGTAAGCTCAGGACCTTATATGAATATGTTGAAAGAATCTTCTATATTTTATCCATATTAGATTGAAGTAGCCAAGAGTCAAACCCGGTGTTTAACCACCAGTTGATTTCAGAGTTGTATTGATCAAAATAGGCTGGGTTATACTGTGGTAATGAAGCAACCCCACAATCTCAGTGGCTTAAAATAATAAGGGTTTATTTCTCACTTATACTACATATCCATTGTAGGTTGGTTGGCAGTTCTGCTCAGCATCATGCTTACTCCAGGACCCAGGCTGATGCAGCTGCCACTCTGTGGCCCATTGCTGGTGATTATGGCAGAGAGAAGGAAAGAAAGTGTGGCAAATTTTGAAGTGGATTTTAAAGCTTCTAAAGGAAAGTGAGAGATATCACTTCTGCTCATACATTTTTGGCCAAAGCAAGTCATATGACCTTTTCATTACTTCAAGGAAGTACAATATTGCCCATTAAGAGAACTGGAAGGTTACCAGAGGGTAAGGGGGGTGGGGGGTGGGAGATGAGGGTAAAGGGGATCAAATATATGGTGATGGAAGGAGAACTGACTCTGGGTGGTGAACACATAATGTAATTTATAGATGATGTGATACAGAATTGCACACCTGAAATCTATGTAATTTTACTAATGATTGTCACCCCAATAAATTTAAAAAAAAAAAGAGAACTGGAAGTAATTGGTGGACAGCTATCAGGATTTTGCTAGATTTCTTATGTGAAACTGAGGGCATCCCTTAGGAAAAAATGAACTAGAGGCATTAGAATAATTTGAACTTTCAAACCCCTCTAAATCCTCCTTGAGTCTTTCTTCACAGAAAAGTGAGTCTTTTCTGTCTGTTGTCTGAAGACCTATTTCCTTTTATGCTTGTGGATGCCTATCTGCCTTCACCTGAGGGAGTTCACATTGAGAAAGAAGCCAACAACCATCATCACACTCCATGTGTTTTCATCCATGGACCATTAATTAGAATTAAACCCTGAACGCCTTAGTTCAAAATCAATCTTGGAAAGTCACATTGTGCACAACAAAAGAACGGCCAGCAGGAACACGCCAATGTAGATTAACCCTAACAAGGAAAATGTATGTGGGAATGGATTTCATGAATGACTGACTAAGGAGAAAGCAGAATTATTTTAGCTTTATTGAATTTGTCACTGCGGTTCATGTACCAGAAATTCTATATGAAATAAACTAGTTGGGTTGATTCAAGCAGTTTTTTTGGTCTTAGTTAACACACATACACAAGCACACACTTAAAAATGCATTCATTAGTCAAAGAAAATAGAAGGTTAGAATGCAAGAAATACTTGATTTTACAAATTATAGAAATAGTCAAATCTAGAGGCTCCGAATGATAGTCTCAACAAACATCTGAAATATGTATGCTCATATGTGTATAAGGATACATATATATGTCCTTAAAACATGTTTTTAAACATCTGTTTAAAGCAGCTCTTTTTTCTAGGACAGAAATCCTGGTCTGAAATGCTGCATTGGAAATGAGCAGCACCGGGGAATGGCCGAGATGACACCAGACCTTAATTGGCGGTGGGACTGGCATAATCGTTAGACTACCCTGTCTAGAAGAGCTATCTGGCTATGCCTACTTGGTTATGAATGGGTTCCCTGAGTGAAAATTGGGAGTGGAGCAACCGTACAATACAAAACAAAACAAAACTCCAGGTCTCGTAGACAGATGTTGTATTTCAGCCCTGAAAAGAAAAAGTCACGCTTAAATCCCTTAGCCAGTTCCCAACCCTCATTGTTTATGCTATCAGATCCCCTTGAAAGAAGGGAAGACCAGACCACCTTGATGTCAGATCCTGCTGGAACATTCAAAGTGCATCTGGAAGACATCAAGCTATCCACACCAAAGAGAAAAACAACTTGCTGTGCTTTTGGCCCTGTACCACTGAGAATCTTTAAGAGGCCTAACACTTGGCACATCTTGGAAAGAAATATGTCCACTTGGTGTATCCTGCTTTGGCCATTTACCAGGTGACCTGAAAAGCTTTTTGAGATTTTATTGAGCTTATTGGTATTTTTTCTGATGTGTCATTGTCAATTTAGCGGTTTTTAAAAGTATTTATTAAGTCAAACAATATAGTTTTGGCTGATTAGGCATTTACTTTTATACCCCTTTTTTGTCTTAATTTTTAAAACTGAATTATTTCTTTTATGTTTCAAAAAGTTATTTGTATTATACCTAGGGTAGTCATGTAATTTTTTTCTTACTAAATATTCATGCTTACATTAGAAGATAAATAATAAAGATTTTTGTTTGTTTCATTGTATGTGTTATTTTTTCATATTTGCTGTGAAAGATAACGTGGAATTTCATCAGGTTCTATGATAGAAATAATTCTGTGAAAAAATGATAGAATTCTAAAACATTATTTTAAGGAAAGTTAATCTGGACCTTTTGTTTTGCTTTGTTTTTAAGAGGCAATGATTATATTATCTGAGGGAATAGTCTGTTGTGTGGGTGTTTTGTGAACATGCTTCACTTAGATTCTCTCCTCTATATTTCACTTCACTTCTTGGAATTCTTTATTCACTTATAAAGAATATTATAAGTGAATATATATTCAAAGAAAAGAATGAATTTCTAACAGCTGTTTTGGGAAAGTCAATGAATGCATATGGAATGAATGAAAGCTAGCGTGACATGCTTGGCATATGTTTATAAGGACAAAACTTTACATTCTAGAGAAATGATCAGGTTTGCCATGTGAAATAGGCCTCAAGAAATATACTGTCATCTACACAGGATTCAGAATTAAAATAAACACCTGAACACACACACACACACACAGAAAAACGTGTGTGTGTGTGTGATTGTGTGTGTATGGAATATGAAAACAATTGTTAAAAGGGGGAAGAGAACATAGGGCTTCAAATCCTGAGGGTGGGAGAGGGAGGGACAGAAGCCATCAGCATGGACTGTCCTCAGATCAGAGCATCTAAGACATTCAACTTTATTTGATTAACCTCATGTTAGCATTTTTCAAGTGTCATTTTTTGCAGAAAGTGTTTATCCCCTCAAATCTGAGTCATATTGTACCATGCCTTCCTGGGACTTAGAGCTTGGGAGGGAAGACAAATAGTACTTTACAATAATTTAAGCAGCCAAATTTATGTTCCAACATACAGATACTGGGTTGCTTCATAACAGTGAGATCTATCCTAGGGGGTCAGGGCCATCTGGAGGAAAGGAAATGCATATTCAGACCTGATGAGGGAGTTAGAATAAGGCAGGTAAAGAGTAGCAGGTAAGAGGTAGTCAAGGGGGATAGACGGGTGAATACCAATGGGAGAGCTTTAAGGAGAAGAAGCAACACATGTAAAACAGGAGCCTAGAGAGCGCGAGTGTAAAGACAGAGATCAGTATTACTAGCACATCACATTTGAAGGAACAAGTAGCAGGAACTAAGTCTGGATAGGAAAGCAGGACCCACATCAAGGAGGGCCTTGAACGCCAAGTCAAAATGTTTGCCCCTTATTTAAAGGGGAGATCATTGAAGGGTTCATGTGGGGTAATGGGGGAGAATCGAGACTGGATTGAGGTCAAAAGAATGCCCTGGCTGCAGTGTGAGAGCAAGACGGGAGAAGAATTAGATCAACCCTTGATTCATTTAATCTGAAGGCAGAGCTCACCTGCAATGAATGGGTTGAAATCCTATACAGAACCCCACACATTTCCCAAGTTTAGGGTGACCGGATGAAGTGTGAGGGTGGATCATGGGAAAGTAAGAGGCACAGAAACTCAGTGCCTCAAAGGGCTTCAGGAAGTACTTACTATTAATCAGGAAGTGCTTGCTAATATAACATTCAAGGCAGAGAGGAGCAGGAGACCCCAGTGCTTCCTTCTCAGTTACTATTGGCTAGTGACACACATTAGAATTCCCTGCGGACATTGATCAGACTATTGATGACTGTACTCTATCCTGGGAACCAATGAATCATAATCATGAAACTATGAAAATTCTCCATGCGTTTCTAATACAGGAAGCATTGACAACTACCAAATTAATCAAAAGAGTGAGCAAGCAAAGTGGGAGGAGATGAAATGCAATCTCAATGTCCGTTAGGCTAGTCATCTTAATGGGAAAAGTGTAAGAAGCTGAAGGTGTTGGGCCTGCTACACTGACTTGCAGAAAGAAACTTTTGGACTCAGCATGGTTTCATTGCTACTCTGATTGTCTATCCTAAGGATTCTTGTTCTACGTGTATAGTCAATATTATCTTTTATTAATATAGCTATCTCAGTTTTCTTGTGATTAGCATTTGCCCAGTACGTCTTTTTCTATTATTTTACTTTCATCTTCTTTCTAATATACAGCATATAGCTGCATTTCGTTTTTATTTTTGTTAATTCAGTCTTACCGTGTCTGTCTTTTAACTGATGATTTCCATATAAATTCCTTTATAATTGTGTTGTCATATATTTGGACCTAATTCTACCGTATTTGTCAAGTTTTCTCTCTGCTTCTTTTCTTCAGCATTCTTTTTATTTTTGACTGATTAAGTTTTGTTTGTTTGTTTGTTTGTTTGTTTTCCAGGACCATATTTTCCTCTCTCAACTGATGTGCATCTTTATATTTTATTTCTATTCTTTCAGTGGTTATAATAAAAACTTTACTATCCATATTTAACAAAGTCTAAGTTGTACAATATTTTCTTAAAATAAAATTTGAAAGTCTGAGGTGTAACACATGGAAAAGTGCTAAAATTAGAGGTACAATTTAATAAATAGTTACGAAGAAAATACCTGTGCAAAACTCAGATTAAAAACCATAATCAGCACCTCTAGAAATTTCTTATCATTTCATCCCATTCTAGCTTCCTCCATTTTATTGAGAAGAAATTCTAACCCTTAACTTATAATATTAGTTTTCTTGCTTTATCAGTTGCTTTACATTCAAAACAAATAAAGATTAATTTTACTCTTTTTGAATTTTATATAAATGAACCCATATTGCATGTTTTTATTTTATGGCTTGCTTCTTTCCCTCAACTTTGTTCCTATGTTACTTTTCATGATTTCCTATTTTCTATAGATATTTGTAAGTTTGTGAGTTATTTCCTTAAACACGTCAAGTGCAACTGTTTTGAAACCTATGATCGGTTATTCCAATTGCTAAAGGTTTTGGATATTAGGGTTTTTGGGGTCTTGTTTCTGCAACTCCTAGAACAGTGCTAACATCTAACAGAGGGCCTCCTCATAGTAGCTTCATGCAAATACTTACTGAGTGAGCAAATTAATACCCATATTTTTTACTACTTGCTCGTCATAGCTTTTTCAGCTGTGGTGATATAATGTTTTCTTCATCTCTTCAATAGGAGACTTTATTCCAAAAATTAGCCAGGGAACTCCCCACTGTTCTTTAAGATGTTTAATGCTTTAAAAAAAATGTTGTTTTATTAATAATTTATTAAGCACTTTCTATTATTTTTAGCAGGGATGTGATATGAATAACCTAGCAAATATTTATGAGATATCAGAATTAATCAATATCATAACCTCTCCCAGCAAAATATAAAAACCTTAGAACACTTTAACTCTAGTATTCCTTCCCACACTTATGTGCTAATTTTGTCCAGAATTTTAATACTGTCCTTTCTCCTTTCTTTAGCCCCATAGAATCACCATTGCTATTTCTAAAGTATATAGTCAATATTTTCTTTGATTTACACACACACACACACACACACACACACACACACACACCCACCACTCTATTTGCTCATTTCTTCTTGTATTTCAGACTGTGATTCTGAGTTAATTCTTCTTCTTAGAGGATCCTGTAGTGTAGATTTCTTAATAATAAAGCTTCTCATTTTTGGTTAGTCTAAGCACGTATTTATTTTACACATTCTTGAATGATAGTTTTACTAGATACATAATTCTGGGTTGATATTTTTGTTTCTCAACAGTTTGAGGAGATTATCCCACTCTCTCTGACTTTATTACTGTTACTATCATTACAACCGCTATTTCTTTGTATGTGATCTCATGTTTCCAGATTTTCTTTTTACGCCTACTTGAAATATATTTTGTTTCCCAAATCTGTAGAGATTCATGCTTTCATTAGATGTCAAGAATTGCAGCCATTATGTCTTTAAATTTTACCTCTCTTCCTTTCTGTCTATTCTCTTAATCTGGAACTCTATCTAGAGCTATGTTAACCTTCCTTTTCTGTCCTTCATATCTCTTTCATATTTCCCATATCATTATCTTTTGTGATAAAGTCTGTGTAATTTCTCAAGATCTATCATAATTAATTCTCTCTTCAGATGTGTTTACTGCTTACCACTGATTTTTTTTTATTTCAACAGTTACATTTTCATAGATTTTTCTAGGTGTTGCACTTTCCCCTCAAATATATGAGTTCATAACTTTTAATTGGTTATATTTGAGATGGTTGCTTTTATTTTTTTAAACATTTCATACATATTTTGTCAAAATATTTTATAAGTCTTTACAGGAAGTCTTGGGGACCTAAATGTGTTGTTTATTGTTTTTACCGACATTAACTAATAACGTTATCTGCTGTTTTCTTTGTAACCTTTCATTCTGATCTAATTGCCTTATCTATGTGGCATTCCACATAGATAAATTAGGCAACAACTCCAACAGAGACGATTTTCTTCTGCTTCTGCTGGTACCCCAGGGGTTCCAATAGCTAAGGACCATTTTAGTTCCCTTAAAGGCTCCAGGATCAGCTGAGAGCTAAGGCTCAACTTGATACTTCGGTGATGGCCTAAGACTCAGTATCTCAATAGCAGTGCTGTTCCCAGCATCTATCCTCAGATTCTCAGAGTAACCCCACCCCTCTTGGCTGCGTACTACTCCTAGCTCCGGCCACAGCTAACTCTATCTGCAACCACTCCTCCTCCCAGAAAGAAGCTAAGAGATCCTCCACACATTTTTACAGAACGGCAATGCCTCAAACACTCTGTTCTATCCACAGTTTGTAATGCTGTAAGAGGGAGATCCCACAAAAAAACTTATTCCACAAGAGTTCTAGAAATAGACATGTTAAAGTCAATGCTTAGATTTGATTCTGTAGGCAGAGAGGTCTGCACTGCTGACTATCAACACCCTTCTCTACTAGGGACACTGGGATAAAAACTGCTCTGAAAAGGTACTTCATGAAGAAAGTCAACATGTATTTTTGGTGTGTCTACTAAATGCCAGGTAGTGTGCTTGTTAGGCATTCAATAAACCCCAGGTAATTTGATACGACTTTATAAATAACATCTAATTTTTCTACTTTCCAATGTCTCTAGTTCTTTTATTGTCATGTCTTACCTCTTGACCTTGGATCGTGGTTTTACTCTATATCCAGTCTGATCAAATAACACATATAAGAAATTTAGAGGCAGTCATTCAGGGAGGAAGGGGAAAGATGATTGTGTAAAAGTATGTTCCATTTCTAAATAAATCAATAGACAAAATGGAGCAAAGTCTCAAATTATTGACAAACTGTTCCAGATGTTAATTTGAAAGTTCAACTTTCAAATAGATCCATGGGAACCTATTTAACTTATAATGTAGCAAATTCCTCATGTTATCATTCATTCAATAAATGATTACCAAGTGCCTATTATTTGCCAGGTACTGTAATAAGTGCTGGGGACACAACAGTGTTCAAAGTAAATCTGCCCCTGTTCTTGAATGGCTTACAGTTTAGCCAGAAATGCAAACTATACAAGAAAAGCAACGGACCTGTAACCAGCCATGAAAACAATGAGAAAGTACGGGGAGATATGGGAGCACACAAAACTTGGAGATGGTAGCCTGACAAAGGACAAGTAATGATGAGAAGTATGGGAGAAAAGATGTGCAAACATCAATAGGAAAAACATTACTTTAGTGAAACACAGAAAGGTTATGAGTGATGGGATAGAAGAGAATGTAGGGCCACTTTTGGGAGAGATGATGAAAGGTGAGTCTTGAGAGATAAACTAAGGCCAGGTAATTGAAAGAAATGTGGAAACTTTTTGATTTATCCTAAGAGCAATATCCTAAGAGTCACTGAAGGATTCTATGCAAGAAAGTAACTTGACTAAGATTGATTTTGCAAAGATTTTTTGGTTAGAGTGTGAAAAATGAAATGGAATGGCTGGGGTGGGGGAGCCTAGAAAACCAGGTAACATGTTTTCAGTAATTCAGGTGAGAGATGATTTTTGCCTTTACAAGATTAATGAGAATGAGTATGGAGGGAACCGGATGGATTCAACCATTTAAATGTGCTGCTTGTATGGAAGTGAGAGGGCAAAGAAGGACAGTTCAGAGATGACTCCCTGAATTTGGCTTAATCATCTGCCTCTAGGGGAGAAATAGTTGCAGCTGGGAAATTTGCATCTTAGAAACACATGATCCTTGCTGCCAACCAAGCTTCCATAACATACTTGTATAGAGAAGATTTCCTTCTGTTTCTTTTTCTTAGTGAAGAGAGAGGATTCTTTATTTGCTCATCCCCATTTGAAGAAGAAATACTATCTCCAATATGGGCATTAAGTAGAAGCAAAAAAAGTCAAGTTGTCGATCTGACTTGATGGAGATGAAGGAAGGACAAAGGAAGATCCATGGGTCACTGTTACCCAGGAGTTGGGGAAAGTAGGGTCCCAGCTTGAGCCTAGGTCAAGGCCAGTGCTACCGAGCTGCATCCAGTGGGACTCATAGACCAATAGGATGTGTCCACAAGGAGCCTAGAAGTCTCCTAGGAAAGAGCACGTCCAGTGGAGTCTTAAATATTGTAGGAAAAGAAGGTGGAATCGGAGGACAGCAGAATGTTTGCAGTGTAGAGGATAAGAGTATGAGCTGTAGAGCTCTAGAGGAATGGTTGATAGCAAGGGTTTGTTCCAGCTCCATCACCACACTGTGGCTCAGTTTCCTTATTTGTAAAAAATCACTTCTCTACTTATCCGATAGGGTTGTTAGAATTAAATGAACTAATACACACAAAGCACTTTGAACATTCTCTGACATATAATAACCCAATACATATTAGTTGTTATTGTTATTGTTATTATTTTAGTTCAGCTCTTCGTGGAATTCAGACTTGAGCCTTGAGGTACAGGTGTGGGTGGCAAGGAGTAGGTGAAAATATAATAGTGAAATAATGGTATTGACTAAAATCTCACTAATATATTAGGGCACAGAAATAATCCTTTTTGGATTGTGTGTGGTGCTGTCGGACATGCCATGGTGCTCACTGGAGCAGGCTGGATCTGGAAGGGGGTGGTTCCCCCTGGACAACAGAGGCAGGCTGCTCCCAGATCCCTGTGGTGGGCCTCACTGAAGGAGGCCAGCTCCCCAAAATGCAGGCCAAAGTCACCCCTGGGTAATGTGCCCTTGGTGTTTTAAATTAACTTCCACCAGTTGTCTTATGGTATTTAGTCTTAGAGAGGCGTACTACTGATTTTTTTTTTTTAAAAAAAAAAAAAGGAAAAAAAGCATGACTTATGTCTGAAGAGCAAATCAGGTAATTGGGGGCAATGTGAACAAGTTCACGATTGTGTTCCTGGTAAAGTACGTGAAGTGCAAGCTACATGCTCAGTAGGAAAGACTGTTGGCAAACTGACAAAATGAATCATTGCCTAAGTGTATTCAAACAGAATTAGAGAGCAGAACCAGGGCTACAATCTAACAGGAAATAAGCCCCATGGGTCATTCTGAGTTATGCCTTTTTCAGTGTGTCTGTGTGAGTTTAAGTTTATTTGAATAATAGTAGGATGTAATGTATTGAGCAAGGGGATGACTTTCCTGTAACATACGGGAAAGTTTTCTTTTATCACGCAGGTTTTATCGTCCGGTTTTTCACTTTTCATACAAGATTTTTCCCCTTCGCATTGGAGTAATTTTGGTCAATTCTTCTTCAAGATATGACTAACTTTTATTTGTTGTCTTTAGAAAAAGTTAAATAGTCACAATGACTTTTTAAATCAGGATAGAACCTACACTGAACAAAATTTAAAATGCATTCTTGGTTTCTGTTTGAAACTTTAAAAATAAGTAGAATTGATACTTTCTAGTCTTCAGTTTTCAAAGTACTTTTTACAATCCCTTTATCACTCTGCATTTAGAGACTTGTTTTTAGAAATCAAATATGAGAAATCAAATAATCAAATATGTTATTTTCTTGTTTAAGACTCTTCAGTGTTATCCGCAGACCTAAAATGTACCAGGCCTGCCCTCAAACTGGCACATACTTACCCCTCCACTTCAGCTCCCGATCTGGTTCCTCTTTGTCTCTGTGTTCCAGTCACACAGGACTTACTTCTGTTCTTCCGTGTGTAGTCTCCTTTCTAGATCAGCTATTGAACACCCAGACCCAGACAGAGGCAGATTAATGCAAAGTGAAACAGGTCAGGTGTAAGACAGTAGAGAATGGGGTATCTGTTGCAAATTGGAGCGTACATTCTCTTGGAAGCATTGGTTCAGCTAATTGTTGCTATGTATTAGACCCTCTTATTTTTCAAGAAATCTGGAAATCTCATTTTTTCCCTGTAATCTCGAAATTCTTAAATGTTAGTCACTAATTGTTTAAGCCTGCTGAAATCAATAAATCATACTCTGCTTACTGTCTTTATTCCTGTAGACAGCCAGATTGCTGACTCTGGAAGACACTAGTATTTCTTTACATTACCCTTCTCTCCCTAGGCCTTAACCTCTCGTCTTCTCAGGAGAGTCCCTCCATAGTAACATTGCCTTGCTCTGTAGCTCTCAGAGCAGTCCGTACAGTGCTCGTACTTTTGTAACATGCATCATACTTCTTTTGAGGTGTCATCCTCATTAGACTCACAAATTTCATGCAGTTAGAGACCATGCACACCTTTTTATTTTTTTAATTCTATCTAGAACAATGCTTGGGACATAAAAGGCCACTCAGTAAATATTTGTGAATCTAATTGAAATGGATTATATTATCTTCATAATATTAATGTTAGGTATATCTATCAAATGTTATTCCCCATATTATAGATTCAGACATTGTAACACTGTGAACTTAACATGACCTTTTTGAGGTCATTCAGCCCTGAGAATAAATCCAGCTTCTGACTCAGAAATCATAACTCTTGCCACTGGGCTATGTTGTTTTTCTTAGTAATGCTTAGATTTTCATAATATTGGAAGTCTGAATCTTTTGACCCCTATAGATTGTTTAAGAATGATTCTGAACATGTGTTTACATATTTGTTATGTAGACAGAAAGAATGAGATCAAAAGGAAATCTAGGAAAGCAAAAACAAATAGCATTATTAAAAGACATAAAGCATGTGTTTAATTTAGAAAAACAAATGTTACTTATTTTTTTCTGCATTCATTTCTTTTGCATACAAGTTACCGTTTGATTAGGTTATAATCAATGGTTAATTGTCTGACCCTTCCATACATTATTTTGAATCCCATTTCTGCCCTACAGGAGATAAAACTAAATCTGGATTGCCTAAAAAGCCTGTTTTTGGTTTAACTCCGTATTGGTTATGTTGGCATCTATAAATATGCTGGGGAGATGGAAGAAGGGAATGAGAAAAATAAAATAAAATATAGAAACTAGAAGAAAGAAAATAAGTTATAGAGCTGCTAATATAAATGAATTATAAAAAAATAATAGTCAATAATTGGTTATTTTCTGGGTCTATTTTAAAATTACAATGAGAAGAGGCCAACGATTTGAAGAAGCCAATTTGTTGCTATACTCTAAACATTTTTTTTTAAGTTTATTGGGGTGACAATTGTTAGTAAAATTACATAGATTTCAGGTGTACAATTCTGTAATACATCATCTATAAATCCCATTGTATGTTCACCACCCAGAGTCAGTTCTCCTTCCATCACCATATATTTGATCCCTTTTACCCTCATCTCCCACCCCCTCCCCCCTTACCCTCTGGTAACCACTAAACTATTGTCTGTGTCTATGAGTTTTTGTTTCTCATTTGTTTGTCTTGTTCTTTTGTTGTTTTTAGTTTGTATACCACATATCAGTGAAATCATATGGTTCTCTGCTCTTTCTGTCTGACTTATTTTGCTTAGCATTATACTCTCAAGATCCGTCCATGTTGTCACAAACAGTCCTAAAAAAAAATGTTTATATAATTTAATCAATAATGCTATTTCTAGTAATCTCTCCTAAGGAAATGAATAAATCCAAAATAGGTAAATGGTTTTATAAGCTGAGGCATATCCCAATAGTCGGATATCACAAAGCTATTAATGATGTTTTTGAAAATATTGAATGATGTAAGCAAATGGCCATTACATAGGGTTAAACAAGGAAAAAGAAATCCAAATCTTTATAATAAATGTAATTCCAATGTTAACTGTTAAAAAAAAAGTGAAAAGGAAAGGCTATATAATAAATACTCCAAAATTCATTATGGTTGGACCATTAAATTTTTAGTAATTTTTATTTTTTTTAAAAATGTTCTGTACTTTATATATTCGTGTATTTAGTGATGGCCTGTTGTGATGTTGAATAAAAAAGAAAACCAAATTATGAAATATATCCTTTAAGGCAAGTCTTAAATACCTAAATGAAACATGTGATTTCATTCACATGAAGAAAGGCAATATTCCCCCTAACTCTGACCTTCTTTCGCTTTGATTGTATACATTCGTCTTTCTCTATTTTTGGCATTTTAGAAAATACGTAGAATCAAAATAAATCAACTATGCTGTATAATCTCTATTGTAGCCCAAACAATGGCCCCTCAAAGATGTTTGCATTCTAATTCCCTAAACTTGTGAATATGTTACCTTCTATGACAAAATGGACGTCACCGATGTGATTAAATTAAGGATCCTGAGACAGAGAGAACATCCTGGATTACTTGGATGGGTCCAATATAATCACAAGGGTTCTTAGAGGAAGGAGACAGGAAAGTCATAGTAGTAGGAGGAAAAGAGAGAGTGGAGGAGAAAGATTTGAAGCTGCTATACTACTGGCCTTGAAGATGGACCATAAGCTAAGGAATGCAGGTGGCCTCTAGAATCTATAAAAAGTAAGGAAATAGGTTCTTCCCTAGAGTCCCCCTTGTTGACTTGTAGACTCTTTGATTTTAGGACTTTGGATCTCAAAACTGAAAGATAATACATTTGTGTTGTTCTAAGCTACTATATTTATGGTAATTTGTTATAGCATCAGTAAGAAACTAGTTGCACCACAGGAGTTATCTCTAGTAAGAGATTAGTCTTCCTCAACTATCCACCTCTAGATAATCTATTTTTACGTATTTATAATCATAATAAACATTCAATTTTATATCCTGCTTTAAAAACATTTAATTCACACAAGTATTTTTACA
This sequence comes from Rhinolophus ferrumequinum, assembly GCF_004115265.2. Lineage (NCBI taxonomy): Eukaryota > Metazoa > Chordata > Mammalia > Chiroptera > Rhinolophidae > Rhinolophus > Rhinolophus ferrumequinum. Next base: position 17,217,794 of record NC_046305.1, read on the forward strand.
TGCTATAGAGTCTTATAAAGACTGTGGTATTACATTCAATCTAATATTTGTAATATTTACTTTACTTTTAGTAATTGAAGTTATATTCAACCTTGTAGAATACATCGTGATGTGATGTGCAAAGTTGTTCTTTTTTTTTTTTTAATCGTTTGGAATTGTTTCCTCAAAATACATCTGAGACTTTATTTTTAGATACTGGACAATGTAATTATAGAATCAGATACTTCAGGTTACAAATGACTCTAATTAGAAGTGTTAGGTGGCAAAAAAAAAAAAAAAAAAACTATTAAGTTAATTCTCAGCCAGAGTTAAACAATCAGGAATTCTAAATTATTGAGAATAACATCATAAATTTATTTTAAAGTATTTCCAGTTATTTTTTAAAAAGATTAAAATCTGTGTCAACTTTACATAAAGTTCATAAAAGAATAGAATTTACCTGGTTTTACATCGTTAAAAAAAGCGAATGAATAAAAAGCATATGAAGAATGCTAGGATTTTATTCAGGTTGTTAAAATTGGTTATTGGCTGCTTTTTCTGCTTTATTCTTGATTATCAGATAACTCATGAAATCCATATAACTAATGGGATTTCCACTGTCACTTTAAATGAGAGCTGTTTCAATTTGTTGCATCAACTCCGTGATACTCATCTGCCTCATGTATGTCTTTATGGAAAAAATTCCCCCAATTATTAACATATTCAAATCACATCCAAGTAGACTAATAACCATATGCCAGATTACATCAAATTATGCTACATTTATACAGAAAGGATAAAAACTTTAATTCAGGAAATTAATTTTGAGGTAAAGGTAGTTTATTTAGTTTAATATTATTATTATTTTTTACATTTATTTTTTTTAATTAAATTCATTGGGGTGACAATTGTTAGTAAAATTACATAGATTTCAGGTGTGCAATTCTGTATCACATCATCTATAATTACATTATGTGTTCACCATCCAGAGTCATTTCTCCTTCCATTAATATTATTTTTTAATTCAGTATGAATCTTTTGGATGCCTCACCTCTAAGAACTTAATAAGCTTCATCTTGGGCAAGCTAGGCTTGAATACATTAAACAATTGGAGAAAAATATCAGTACATGAAATCCAATGTTAGAACATTGGTCAAGGTTAGTAATTAATTTTTTTTTGAACATGTACCATGTGTCAATTATAAAAGTCCAACTGAGTGGGTAATGAATAAAGGCAAGTCACTGTCTTTAGTGAGCTCACAATCTATAGGACTCAGATGATCAAGAGATAAGTTGTCCTTTCTCTTTGCCACTGTACATGATTTATTGATCTCTAGCAGAGTGCTTTTTTCACCATATTGAAATTAATACTTGTTGAAATGTATGTATAAGTGCTATGAGTGGAGTAGTTTGTGCTAAAGAGAGGGTAGGGCTAATTCTTGCTGAGGAAGAAAATCAAAACATGTAGGAAGTAATTATGGTTGACTTGAAGAATCAGAAGATTTATGTAGAAAAGAGAAGAAGGAGAACAAATTTCTAGGCTGAGTTAAATGAATAATCAAAGGTACCTAGTTGTGAAAGAGCATGGCATATTTGGGGGAGGATGCATTCCTGGTTCCTGAGAATGCTACCTGCTTTTTATCCAGGGGTAAGGGTCTAAGGGTGGAGTCAAACGAGGCTCAAGATAACGGTGAGGGCCAGTTGTGAATTGCAATGCCAGTGAGCACCAGTTTTGTATTGAAGGCAACAGGAACCCAATGGAAGATTAAAATCAGAAAGTTATCAGGTCATGGCAGTGTGGATGTTGGCTCACAATGTGGAAATTCTGTTTAGCATGAGATTAACAAAAGGCTATTCAGATGATCTGGGTGAGAGATTATGAGAAGGCTGAAAAGTAAGATAGTGGGCAAGAGGAAGATCCAGCACAGGAAATCTTTCCAAGATAGGAACAACACGATTTTCTTCCTCTTTCTTGCTTATTGCAAGAATGAAATGAGGAAGACATTGTTCTACAGGCCTAAATCTTGGATGAGCAAAGAAGATTGGAAATGAAATTTACAATCAGTTATGGAAAGGAGAATTGATGTTGTTTGATGATTGAGAATATGAGATGTGGCTAGGGAGCCAGGAACAACCCAATAAATTCTAGTGGACAAATCGAAAAAGAAAAAAAACACCATCAGAAATTTGTATTTTTCCAGGCAGTGACTTCACATTACATTTCAAAATTTAATAAACGTCAACTGTATTTTTAAATGTCCAACTCTTCTCACCCATTCATGTGCCAAATATTAACCATTCTCAGATGATGTGTTAAAACGTTGCCCTAAAACAGATGTTCTAAAATAATCTTATGACAAAGATGGGAAAATTCTTCCTTACAAGTGCAAACAAAAACAGATTTTGAATATTATTCGTGGTTTTCTTTGGGTGGTAAGATTATGGATGTTTTTTATTCCATTATGTTTCTATATTTTTCAGTTTTCTAAAACAAACATTTTATTTCCTTAAAAAACAATACATTTTAAGGGAAAGTTTGTACAAAGTACCTATTCACAAATGTTTTCTCAGTGAATGGCTTATTTAATGTTCCTGACTATCAGTACTAGCACTTCTTAGTTTCTTGGCTCTGCGCCTGGGTTATTAGAAGTGAAACCATGTATATGAGTGAACTAACTATTTTTAAGGTGAATTCAAAAGAGACCCTCTGCATTAACGTACTCCAACTGACACACACTATTGTATATAAGCAAGATACACTGTTTATGGGTTGGTTTCCACTAATTAGATAACTTATGACTAGAGTAAAAGCAGTGTATGAAAATTCTTGACTTGTACTTTTGAAAATTTAACATCTCAAATGGAAGTGATAAAGGAAACTCTCTGGATTTAATTATGACAGGAAGAACTAGTTGAGAAAATATGAAAAACATGAAACTTCAAAGAGTATGTTTATGGTATCTTGTATTCATAATCAATGGAGAATTGCAAAATGATGATAAACAGAAATTTCTTTTTTCTTTTTTTTCCTCCTCCCTTCCGTCCCTCCCTCTCTCTCCCTTGCCAATGATTTTCAGAATAATCAGAATTAGGCAGGGATAGATTTACTGTTTAGGGATGGGGAACTAAAATGAACAGATTACAGAAAGAAAACAGAACTAGTTCATAACTACTGTGCTTTCATCTTCTGAGAGAACGATGTTTAAACTGACATGCTGACATATGTTAATTGGTGGTTGTAAAGAGAAAATTGAAACCTGAGGCAGGGGAGTAAGATGAACAATGCCAGTGTATAATAATGGAAAAAATATAGGATCTGGTGTTAAACCAGGGTTTGAATGCATGCCTTATGAGATATAGAACTAGGCAAGCTACTTGATCTGGTCGAACTGAGTATCTCAAGTTTCACTTTCTTCCTCTTTCAGGTAGGAATAATACCTGCTGGAGGATTAATAAACTAGGATCAAATAAAATAATACATTAAAGCTTACATCATGGTGCTTAAGTTTTCTCCTCCTTTTCCTAACCTATAAGTAATAACGAGAAACTGTTGAAACTACAAGTCCAGTTGAATTACAACCTGGTTTCTGAAAGTACTTTGCGATGTAAGTAACCATAAAGCTTTCTGTTAGTAGTCTTTGAAGAATTGTGTAGGGATGGCAGAAGTCTAGAGAAGAAAAGTTGTTCGGATATTTTTAAAAAGAAGAAAGTGTTAGTGCTCGGGTTTTTACTGAATTTCCAACTAGTTAACTTCACATCAATTCTTGGTGAAACTTGCTAGAATATATTAATACACGGATAGCGTAGGAAAACTTAAGTAGTTTCCCGTGAGATTCTGGCATGAGTCCCAAAAGAACAAGTCATGTTAAACAAATCAGTTCTGTTTCCGCTAAGGTTATTAGGTTGATTGACGAGGGGAGTATGTAGAAACCACGTGACTCCAGTGGTCTAATACGTAGACACCATATGACTCCAATTGTCTAAAGCATTTGACAAAGTGACGGTGGTAAGCTGTCCATGACTAGTGATTATTGCAAGAAGGGGCTTCACCCCAAAATGATCACCCATTCTTCACTTCTTTATGGATATTTTTTAGAGGTAAGTGTAAGTCATGATATCCATCCTTATAGTCATTTCGTCTTGCTGACTTTGAATCTGTTCTTCTAGCTTGCTAAATTCATTTGAAGTTTTCTTAGCTTTCGCTTCCAGAGTTGTGCCACCTATCTACTTGATAAGACTCCTTTTTAGTAGAACACAAAAACCCAGATGATCCCACCTGGCTTATGAATCTATTTGATGGACAAAATACTGATTGCCTTTGCTCATAGAAAGAATATGGTGTGTTTCTTGCAAGCTATGTGACTTTGGGCAAGTAACTGATATCTCCAAACTAAGTTTTCACATCTGTGAAGCAGGAATAGTATTAATAGTATTACCTCAGAGTTCTTTTGAGGGAAGGGTAATTGATCAACATAATATATGCCTGCTTGGGATATTATAGGAACATAATAGACAGAATAGGATGGTTATTATTAGACAGTATATAAAGGTAGAGAAAAATGACTCCACATGAATTAGGATATAGAATCAAAATAATGAGAAATTATTGTGTCAATTAATATTTTGGCTCTGTTAACTATTTAAGATACTCATAGAAACCTAGTAAAACTAAAAAAAAAACACACACACAAAAACAAATCTTAGACTTGGCATCTATCCCCAAGCTAATTCTAAACTAAAAATTAATATTTAAAACTACATTTAGATTCAAAGGCAAACAATTGTGTTCACTTCCACCTAAGAGACAAGGAAAATGAAAAGCCGCAATGTGTATTTTTGAGTTACAAATTTCACCTTCAATCCTTAACTTTTGCATTTATCCAAATGACGTATTCAAGTAGTGATTGGTATAAATACAAATAAGTTTGGGCATAAAGATAAGATTTTTATGTCAGACGCATTCATTTTGCACCATTTCTCTAAATTCTTTATATATTAGACAACACTGAATCAGCCAAACAAGGTTTTCGGCCTGGTTCACTCAGGTCTATGGCTTCCGTTTTCATCATCATGTCTATTAGAGAAAGCATTTCGGGCAGAAGTGCTTGCCCTGAGGCCAAGGAGGTTGTGTGGGCTCAAGTACTTGCATGTTAGCTCTCAGTGAAAACACCTTGCCTCAGAAGGAGTTTATAATTAGGAGCAGTTTGAAAGATCTCACCGTAAGTGGGAGAAACTATGTAGGGATTAGGTGGGGTATGTGTAAGAAACAAGAAGGTGATGAAAGAAGTTTGGTGGCAAGGTCTGCGACAGGCTCCTAACACAATATTCTTTACCTATACGACATTTTCTCCTCTTTTTCATCCTTCCTTTTCCAGTGATCAGAGTGACCCATCCCTTTGGGATGCGAAGTTTTCTGGAGAGGGACTGGCTTATGAGAAAAGCAGGTTTGGTGTGTGTGAGATCACGTCCTGTACCCGGTAAAGGTGGAGTTTACCTTAGCACTCCTTTATTACATACCAAACCAATAGTTTCACATGAAACAAATATACTTTTCCTTTTGTGGGATCCTTAGCCCTTTCTGTCAATAGTCAACGATGGATATAATGTGATCCTGTGAGAATTAACTTCTATAAATTGCTTTTGGCTCAAAAGCCCAAGAGGATGTTTGTAATAAAATCTAAACCCTTGCTCATTATATTAGGTCAGTAGATCTCAACTGGGGATGATTTTACCTCTCAGGGGATGGTTGTCAATTTCCCAAAGACATTTTTTTATTGTCGCAGATTAGGGAGGGGGGCATGTTACTGGCATCTAGTAAGTTGAGGCCAAAGATGTTGCAAAATATCATACATTGCACAGAGTAGCCCTCCACAACAAAGATTTATCTGGCCTAAAATATCAATAGGGCTGAGGTTGAGAAACTTTGCATTAAATAAATGGGTTTTGGGAACGGGGTGGTGGGCTGTTTCTGAGCACATTCAGTCTTACAATAAACTCAGAGAACAGCAAATAACATGAACTCCTTTTCTGAAGGTGGTAAAGTCTCCTGGGAAGAAGACTAATAATTAAACCAACGTAGTGTAGGTTTGGATAGAGGTATACAAAAAAACTTTCACTGAAGAAAAAATACTTAACTTTGAGGGATTAAGGAAGGCCTGGTTAGTGGAGATTATTTATATCACAAAATGTCGTATACCAGTTCGCTGCTTTCAGTTGCAAGTAGCAGAAAAATATGTCAATAAAAGTGATTTACGTAACTGGAAAGACAAGAGGTAAAGTGGGCTTCAATATTGGTTTGTTTTAGCAGCTCAGTGCTATCATGAAGGAAGGATCTGATGTAACCCTTTGTCTCCTCTGCCTTCTTAAACTCTGTCTGCTTCAATTTAAGATTCGGTCTCCTTCATGTTCATAAGTAAGATGAACATGTTCAAGTGCACACCAATTGCAAGAGACGAGGAGAATGCCAATTCCAGAATCCCCTCAAAAGAGTCAGGAAATATTTTTCACATAAACCTCACCTTATGTCTCACTGTCTCTAACGGGGCCACCTGAGCCCCAAACTGTAAACAGGGTATAAAATCATGCTAATTAGCTAGAGCTGAGGCAAGCTCACACCAAAAGCACCAGGAGAGTGTGGCTATGTAAACAAAAATGGGGATAGCGATAGAAAGGAACAAAATAGATGGTAGCAAGGCAGTTATGATGTCCACTATATGTGGGACAAACATTTAAGGCAGAAGAAAGAGCTTGGATAAAGACGGAGAGGAAAGAAAGAACACAACCTGTTTAAACTAGATTTCTAAAGTGGATGATACGGCTAGAACCCAGGAAGGATCATGGGAAGTGGGAGCAAATGAAGTTGGGAAAGAAGACGGGCCAACTCATAAAAACATCCAAACGCCATGATAACAACTTTATTTCGTAGCCAATTCTGAACCATTAAAGGATTTTAAGCAGGGGAATGACATGATAAGGATTATATTTTTGAAAATATCTATAGTAATATAGAGAAGAATGGGAAGGAGGAAGTTGCAACTGGGAGCAAGGAAAACTCTAATCTTGGGCAACCGAAGTAATACCTCTGAGTTATATTTATAATATGACAATAATTATACTTTCTTGTTATCAGGATTAAATGAGACAAAATATAGAAAATGCTTATTAATATAGCAGATAATGTGAACTTGGTCAAATTAATTATCTTGAATAAGAGTCCATTTCCTTCCTAGTCCTCATGATTAAATATATCAACAGGGTTTGCTGTTAGATTGGATATAGAGAGTATGGAGAAGTCAATTATGACTACTAGAGTTTGAGGTATTGAGCAACTAGATAGATTGTGATTTTTATCTTCTGAGATAGGGACGCTTTGGGGTATGGGTGAAACCAGGTTTTATTTCATGTTTAGGACATTTGAAATTTGAAATATTAATAAGACATACAAGTTGAGATGTCAGGGAAGAAATTGGATGTACACGTCTGGAGCTTAGTGGGGAAGTCTACTCCAGAAATATAGATATGGGAGTTGACAGCATATCTGTAGTAGTTACACCAAGGGACCTATGAGATAAGCTAGAGTACAGAAGGGAAAAGCATCAGGGAGCATGCAAGATCTGAAGAAGTCTACCATTTAGGTAGGGGTTCAGTAAAGGTGGAGGAATCAGCAAAGGAGAGTGAGAAAGAGAAGCCAATGAGGTATGGAAAAAGTCAGGAGCATGTACAAAGTGTGATCAAACAATATGGTGAATGTGTAAATAATAAAAAAAAATTATTACAGTAAATGTCACATTGCCATTAATCCCTCTCAAAATCCCACCCCCCCCTCACTTCAAACATACTTATCCCAGCGTTCTTGCCACTTTCTGAAGCACTTCTGGAAGTCCTCTTTCATGAGTGTCTCTAGTTGTGCTGTCGTGGCTGCCTCAATGTGCTGAATCATTTTGACTTTGGGTGAGAGCCAGAAGTCTCATGGAGCCAGATCTGGTGAATAAGGTGGATGAGGACACACTGTAATGTTTTTATTTGACAGAAATTGCCATCTGCAACAACATGGATGGATCTTGAGATTATTATCCTAAGCGAAATAAGTCAGACAGAAAAAGTTGAGAATCATATGACTTCACTGATATGTGGAATATATGACTGAAAGCAACAAAGGAACAAGACAAACAAAGAAAGAAACAAAAACTCATAGACACAGACAATAATTTAGTGGTTACCAGAGGGTAAGTGGGGAGGGGGTGGTAGAAGAGGGTAAATGGGGTCAAATATATGGTGATGGAAAGAGAACTGATTCTTGGTGGTGAATATACAAAGAGATACTATATAGATGGCATATTACAGAATTGTGCACCTGAAACCTATGCAATTTTACTAACCAATGTCACCCTAATAAATTTAATTAAAAAGAAAAGAAAGAAAGAAATTGCTGTATACCAGAAGTGATGTGTGAAATGGAGTATTGTCATAATGGAGGATAATTTATGGCACACTCTAAAATACACCTTCTCTCAACCATACCTCACACCTGATTGACTGCACTAAACAAGTTGAAACTTGTCACACACTGTTACTGAGGTTCGATGCCTCACTTCCCCTATTGAAGATTACTGCTTTTCCGTTGGATGGAAAAATAGCTTTCACCATATTTTGTGATCACAATGGAAAGGCTCCATGTTACACATCACTTCTGGTATGGCAGTTTCTGTCAAATAAAAACATTACAGTGTGTCTTCATCCACCTTATTCACTGGATCTGGCACCCTGTGACTTCTGGCACTTTCCCAAAGTCAAAGTGATTCAGGACATCAAAGCAGCCATGACAGCGCAACTAAAGACACTCACAAAAGAGGACTTCCAGGACTGCTTCAGAAAGTGGCAACAACAATGGGATAAGTGTATTCGAAGTGAGGGGGAGTATTTTGAGGGGGTTAATGGCAATGTGTCTTTTAGTGTAATAATTTTTTTTATACATTAACCATATTGTTTGATTACACCTTGTAAATTTCAGAGAGGATAAGAGTGATCAGCTGTATCAAACTCCCACGAGAGGCTGAGTAAGATGAATGCCAAATCCATTGAGTCTGACAGTATTCCGTTTCTGATGTCTGTAACTAAAGCAGGGTCAGTGGACTTCTGGGTGTGGAATCCAGATAGAAGTGGGCTGATAAGAGTATGAGAAATGAAGAACTGGAGGTAATGTAAGTAGGCGATTCTTTAAAAAACAAAAAACTAGAAAGGGAAGAAATTATCTGTATTTTAAAAATTTTTACAAGAAAGAAAATCTCTCAAAGAGAGCTGAGAAATCAGACAGGATCTAAGACAGAATGTAATAAGAGGATTTTGTTGTTGCTTTAGGGTAAGAATTCTAAAACACAATGGCCTGTTGATGGAAATGAAACAGTTGAAGGGAAAGGGGCTACCTAAGGAGGCAAAAACTGCCAGCAGGTGTGAATTCTCAGACCCAGGGTGCAAGTGAGAGATGAGCTTTGAGAGGGATGGATGCATCCTCCTTTGTGACAGGAGGGAAGAAGGAAGAGGTGATTCAGAGGAACCAAGGCTTATAAATTTAGAGAAGACCAGGAAGTGTTCACTGATCACTTAAGTATGGCTTTTTCTTCATTCACCTAGCTTGGTGCTTGGGAACTTTTCAAATTGAAAACTTGTGTTTTTTTGTAATGACTTTTTTTTTTTTAGAGAAGTTTTAGGTTTACATCAACATTGGGAGAATGGTACAGAGATTTCTCATGTATTTCCTGCCCACGCACATGCGTAGCCTCCCCTATTGTCAACATCATTTACCGGAATTATACTTTTTTTTTTTTTTTTTTTTTTTTTTAGCTGAGGGTGAACCTACACTGGCACAACATAATCACTCAATGTCTATGTTTTTACATTGTTGGTGTTGTATATACATTTGTGGGTTTGGACAAATGTATAATGACGTATGTCCATTATGATGTCATATAGAAATACAGTATTTTCACTGTCCTAAAAATTCTGTGTTCTGCCTATTTCTCTCCCCACTCTCCCTCTGCCACCTCTAGCAACCATTGGTCTGTTTTACTGTGTCCATAGTTTTGTCTTTCCCACAGTATCATATAGTTGGAATCATACAGCATGTAGCCATTTAAGATTGGCTTCTTTCATTTAATAATATGCATTTTTAACTTTAGACTGAAGCCAGAGATCTCTAATAAAAACTTCAGCATTAATTTTTGCCTACAGATAGAGCTTCTTCCTAATGGCAGTTCTTTATTTTAAAATGTGCCCCATTACCTGAGGACACGCAGGACCAATCCTTGGCAAGCAGAAATACAGGAATTCTCTTGGTGGTTGGGAATCATACTTTGAATTCAGAATCAATGAATGTACAATGCCCACATCATTCCATGTTAAACATAACCTCGAAAGCGACACTAGAGGTGAAGTAAGGGGAGAGAACACCCCCAGAAAAATATTTTTCTGACATACATGTATAAAATACCTTCCAATATTTGGGCCATTAGTAATTTTTGCTGTCATTGTTGAGGTTGGGTTACTAGTCACTGTGAAACACAGTAACTTAACTAAAAGAAATGTATTCCATTACCAAGAATTCCTATATTTCTGCTTGCCAAGGATTTGGTCCTGTGTCAAATTTTAAAATAAAAAAGTACTATGAGTAACAGTTTCTCATAAACCCCTTCTAGGTTAAGGAGAAAAAAGAGACCAAACAGGTAAAGGAATATATTAAGTATTGTAGAGCCACAAGAAGAATTATTGTGCAAATAATAATATAGTGTTATCAAAGAATATTGATTAATATGAGAAGTTACCAAAAATGTAACATTAAATGAAAAACATTAGGTTGAAAAATTTCATATCCTATAAAAGTTCAGTTTTGTCAAATATATACCACGATTAAGAAAAACTAGCAAGTAGTAGTATTATGGGTGATTATTTTCTTATTTTACCTTTATAGATTTGCCAAATTCACTAAAATTAATATCCAATGCATTTTAATCAGATATAAAATAATGAATATTTTTAACTCCTATTTCAGAAAGCCTTCCTTAGTTCATCTCAAAACAATAAAAAATGAATTAACTTCTTAAAACTTCTTACCTCCTTACCCCACAACCACTGCCTCCACATAGATTGTTCCCTGTTCATGATTTATAAAAATTAATCATTTCAAAATGTAAACTCTTAATTTTCTAAATGATATCCTTTAAAATAATAACTATATTTAACTTTATAAGTAAGGTCTCCTCATATCTTCAGCAATGAGTATGGAAGAAAACATGTTAATGATGGAAAAAAAATCTTCCACAAAATAATTCGTCTTTTTAAGTGTTAGGTGACATCTTGAAATACTGATGATTTTGTTTTATGATGTTAACCACTTGAGTTTAACGATGAAATTCAATGGTTTATCATTGCATTTTCAATAAAATGCAAACTCCTTACAATAACCTGGGCTCTGCCTTCTTCATCAGGCTCATTTCACACCTCTATTCTCATTCCTGATGATGCAGTTACTCTGTTCTGTTAAATATTAAAAGTTGTTAGATTCAGATGCAGATGAAGTTTAAGGAATTTCTGAAGTTTAGCCAAAGAATTTTCAGCTTCAAAAAGAATACAGCTGGATTAAAGTTCTCATAAAATAAGTACAGGAGACAGAAAATCTAACAACTACAACACATTTCCCAATGCATTAGGAAATCAGTCACAGGATTCTATAGGAACCCTAACATTTATTTTGAAACACTGTTTGCAATTAATTCGATACCTTTTACTTCTAGAACCACATGTACAGAATACAGCAAAAGTCTACTTTATGTTCCTTAATTGCAAAGATACTTACATTTAGAAATACTTCCCTGTCCCCCATCCATGGGTTTCTTTTCCTTACAGTATTTACATGGGCATGGTTTACACCTATGACTGCATGATGACTTGTTTGTGAGTTTTGTTTGGATATATCTTGTATTTATTTGTTCAGCTACATGGGATTTTTCCATCACAATGGAAGCATTTGGGATTTTCCAATCTTTAATCTTCAAATATTTCCCTTTAAATTTCTCATAATTAAATAATTACATTGTGGAATGGCCCCATGATCTCTTTTTATAAATGACACATTAGAAAACACCTGGCAATGAGTGTTCTCAGGGTCACTAAGATCCTTCTCTACGCTTGGTTAATCACAAGTCACAGTTTTGACCCAAACACCAGGAAAGGAGACGCCAGCAACCTAACTATAAAATTGTCTTGTAGCTATAGCTGTCTTGGCAAAATTCCATCTTCCTTTTTATGCCGAATATATTAATTCTTAGTTTTCTATGACACTATAGGCTTTGTGTCAACATGCTTTACAAGAGATGACTTACTATGTGTTGAAATACAATGTATGCCTAACTTTTTAACTGATGTCACCTTTCATATTAACTATTAAAAGAAATTAAAAACAAAAAAAGAAAGCTCCCTAGAGAAGGTGTAGAGTTGGAAATCCCCATTAGAACTGGGAGTTTAATGAGAAATTCAAAATATGCTCAATGATTCTATTGCCCCTTACTTTCCCTATAAAAATCACTTATACCATGAATTTCTTTCTATTCTTTTTTTTTTAATTTATTGGGGTGACAATTGTTTGTGAAATTACATAGATTTCAGGTGTACAATTCTGTATTAGATCATCTATAAATCCCATTGTGTGTTCACCACCCAGAGTCAATTCTCCTTCCATCACCATATATTTGATCCCCCTTACCCTCATCTCCCACCCCTCACCCCGCTTATCAGAAATCAACATAATGAAGATCTTCCAAAGTCTGGACAAAAAAATCTTGTTCAAAACAAAAGTAAACTTGGTGTTCTTACAAACAAGTTTACAAGATACGTTTTTAACCCTTAAGCCTGAAAACTAGCGTAATGTTCTTTTGTTAAAATGCATCACATTTCTCCAAAATCCTAGTGGCCTCAGAAATAAAACAAGGATAAAAGAGTAAGCAGAACTTTAAATAAGGTAGGATTTGCTAAAGAGTTTGACGAAGGGTTGATTAAGGGGGATGACACTGACCTTGTTCCTGCAAGAACTCTTTAAATGTCTATGAGTGAACACAACAAACTTCCCAGGCCCATTGGAAATTGTCTAATGAACCCAAGTCTCTTATCCGTCCTGAGTTTCAGGAATATCCAGGGACTTATGAACATAAAAGGACTTGAGGCTCAACAGAAATAGTCTTCAAGATAACATAAAATGGTAACTAGAAAAACAGTAACTTCAAAAATCATAAAAAGGAATAACTTTAGAATGTGAACAATTTCCTGGTGTTTGTAGAGAATTATTTCTCTAAAGACCTTAGGACATAAATAGGTATTGCGGCTCTCCAAGAGAGGGCTGTAATATGCTGATTTCTGAAACATAATTGACCACGGAATAATTTTGCCCTGGGACATTTGATTGTACTACAGCTTCAAAGAATGCCCTTTAGTGAATTTTGCTGTGCTGTCAATTTTTGCTTATTCAGGTATTGATTGGCCAACTTATAAGTCATCTTTTCTCTTTGATTATCATGTATTTTATATTGCTGATCATGCAACAAGTCATTTCAACTAAATGATAGGTAAAGAAGAGAAAGAAATTTCAAACAGTTAATTTTGCTAATTATTTGTAGCTCTAAATTTTGGGTTTTTCTTTTTTTTTGGTTTTGACTTGGTAAATTGGACACTTATTTGATTGGCTGTGCAGAAACTGCACTCTCCCTTTTCAAGCAAGTTTTCACTCTTTTTCTGGGAGTCACCCCTCCATTCTCATCTACAGCATGGGATCTGTGCTGTTCCTACAGTAAGATCCTGCCTCTTGGCTACAGTTGTTAGATTGTAGGTAGCCACCAGATCCAAGGTGGGTAAAAAAGATTATGATATTAGACTGTCAGAAAAAGAGAGAATAGCTACTTACTGAATGACTGAACGCCAACCTTGGGCGCTGTTGGCAGTTATGTTTTCTGTCACGTGGACTTGGAAATAAGCAAAGTAAGAGGGGAGAGCAAGGAGGGAGGGCAGGGGAGAGAGAGGGAGAGAGGAGGGGGGCAGAAGAAGGAGAAGGAGAAGAAGGAGAAAGAGGAGGAAGAGGAGAGAAGTAGGAGGAGAAGAAGTAGAGGAAGGAGAAGAAGAAGAAGGAGGAGGGATGTAGTTTCACAGAGATAAGCAACCATGACAGTTGAGAGACTCTCCAGTTAAATTCCCAGTTCAGTTATGCTTGAGGCAGCCATGGCCTGTCCTTGTGTTCAGTAGGAAAATTGATTACTTATAATACAGTCCCTTTTTACTTAACTAGTCAGAGTCAATTTTAGTTATTTGAAACCAAAAGAATTACTTCATCTAAGCATAAACAATTCAATTACTGAATAAAATCAGAGCCATTACATCTAATTTGTGGCGATCATGAGATCTATAGAAAATTCAGATTTTATTTTATAAACTAGCACCTAATATTTAAATCCAGGGCAGCCGGTTGGCTCAGCTGGTTAGAGCACAGTGCTCCTAACGCCAACGTTGCCAGTTCGTTCCCACATGAGCCAGTGAGCTGCGCCCTTGCAACTAGATTGAAAATGACTTGACTTGGAGCTGATGGGTCCTGGAAAAACATACTGTTCCCCAATATTCCTCAATTAAAAAAAAATAAATCCAGATCCTTTTAATAGGCGCAGTTTACAGAAAATCCTAGATAAGCTAGTTTGAGGTAACTAATATTTTTAATCCATTAACAAAAATATTAATTGAATATATACTTGTATTTAAAAAGCATCATCTTCAGTTTACTCTTCTTTTGCTGTCTGCCTTTTTCCTTTCCCAGATGTGTGCCGGCAATAAGAATAAAGATAATGAAATAACAATATATAAGCATGATTTGCTGAAACAAGTCATGTAAATCTCTGAGAGCATGGGATTTGTGAAGCATGATGGCAGATGACTTGATAAAGAAGGTGGAATTTGAATAGAAATTTGGAGGATGTATAATAGAGAAAGGGAAGGAGGCATTCCAGTAGAGTTACCAGCATGAAGAGAGGTAGAAAGGTATCAAAGTGAATAGCACATTCTGGAAATGGTGGATGGACTTTTCTGACTGGAATGTAAGAAACTTGAATGATCTGAATGTGGAAAGATCCACTGGAAACATTGTAAATGGTTACGGGCAGTGGAAATCAGTAAATATTTTTAGCCAGTAGAGGGACACACATTGATACGGTTTTTTGAAAGATAACTTTGGGGTTACCATGAAGGATGTTTGTGGATCAGCAGATACTGGACAAAAAGTATTATTTAAGACATGATAAGTGACCAAACTAGGGATACAACAATGGAATTCATAAGAAGGATTGTATTTCAGCGGCACTTTGGAGACTTAATCAACATAGTGTAATAACTGATGTTGTGAGTTTGATGCTGGGAGTGAGAGAAAGAAAAGTTGAAGTTCTGAGGTTTTAAACAGGGAAGTACATGGATGGTGATATTAACAGAAACAGTGCAGAATTAAATGAATAAGGAAATAGAAGCTGATTTTGAACATGTCAGATTGAAATGCTTTGGAACAGCCCAGGTTTCCATACACAATAGACTGTTAGATCTATAGTAATAAATCTTCTCCTCATCATAAAAATGATCAAGGCTAGAAATAGAGGCATAGAAATCATTCCCCTCATCTGAGAAACAAAGCAGAAAGAAAACCAGGAGAGAATGGCTAGGAAAGACAAGGGAAAACAAACTTCCAATGTTATGGGGCCAAATATACAATGCTGAAATCAGATGAGATGAAAACTGAAGAGGCCCCACGGACCAGGCAATGAGGCGGTTTCAGTATGGTCTGCAAGAGCATAAGCAGACGCAAGGCACACTAGACATACTAGGCTAGCTAATTAGAGTATCTACAGAGGATTTTCCCTTTTCTGTGAAGCAAAGAACATCTTAGTTTGTGGAGGGTGTCTCCTGAATCCCCACAGGATTCAGACACGTCTGTAAGACTGGGTTGGAAATGCCCAAAGAGGTCTATTTGCATAAGTGACTGAGGGACCATCAGGAACAGTACTCATTCTATAAAGACTGAGTCAGTTCCAAGTCAAAGGGTCAGTGTCATAATTCTGAGTAAAGTTGGGGATGTGCTCCTGAGCTTGTTCCTTGATTTCACCCTTGACCCAGAGACTTGTGACAGAGCCCCAAAGGAAGAGACGATAAAAATTAAAAGAGATATATTTATGAACTCGAGGGGACAAGGCAACATTTTCTTCTATTCCACGCAACAGGGTGAAGCAAAGTTGTGGGATAAGGGAAATTTCTCCACATGTGGCTGCTTTGGGAGCAGACTGAGGTATGGACCAGGCCCAATACCTAGAAAAGAGAAGAAGCTAGAGAGAATGTCATAGTCAGAGACGACACAACAGAAATCAGGGAATAGAGGGGGGAGAAACCTTGAGGTGTGTGTGCGAATTGGGAAGCAGGAACATGACAAACTCAGAGGCTTCCAAATCCAAGCTGGCAGAATCTGGAGCCCCTACATTTGTGGCTGAGAGAGGCAGAAAAATGCGATTGCATTACAATTTTTATGGCTTTTATCTTTTTTTAAAAAAATCCTTTTTAACCTAGGGAAATGCTCCACTTGCTCTATTTTAAAAATTAGATATGTAATCATTTTATACAACCCAGTTAAGTAAGCAAAAATAGAATCCTACCACTTTGCCTTCACCCATATCAGGACAGACTCATAATGACAGTTCACATATTCTCTAAAAATTCTGAACAAATTACGCTCTGGTAAAAAACAAAACAACAAAACAACAACAACAAACAAACAGCAAAAAAACTTTCTCATTGATGGACCTCATTTCAATGTTGTGCTACTGCTGGAAGTTCTGTCTTCTCATTTAGCGGGTCCTTTGAAGTCTTCAGTGTTATTAAATCACACAATCTGTTGGGTGTTTGTGGATAGAATTCTGGAAACCAATATTCAGTTCACATATTAAGAATTTCTTATGTGTCAGTAACTTTTGAAGAGCTTTACAGATATTGTCTGATTAATTCTTTCAGCATCTCTGAAAAGAAAGCATTATTACCACCACGTTAGAGATTGAGGATTAAGAAGGGAAAGAAGAACCCAGGGCCATCCAATTCATAAATAGTAGAGGAGGGGTTTAACCTGAGTTTGTCTCGCCCTTCACTGCTTTGCTATACTTCAGTCAGGTAAGTCATTAAAAGTGTCTCAGGTACATGAAAAATTTACATGTCGCTACATTTCACTTTCTCACTGTTCTTAGTTAGGATTCTTGATTATTCTGATTTACAGAATGTATCACATTTGCCACATCATTCAAGCACACTACTCAGAAGACAGTCCCACTATTAAACTATGACTGTGTCCCTTTCATTCTGCCCTGTTTCTTTAGAGCCTGAAATTCATCTTGTAACATCTGCTTCTAAGAAATATTCACTGGGAGCTTTTTCTGAAAAAAATCTTGACTTAACGAATACCATTCTAAGTTTTCTCATTTCCTCTCCTGTTGCTTTTCAACAAATCAGAGGTAGCAATAATTAGTAACTGCAGAGCTTTGGGTAGATCTCATGGCTCTCATACCAACACCACACAAATAATACATTACAATCATATAATGCATTTTTATTTCGGTAAAAAGTGAAGTTTACTCTTCACAATATGCCACAATAGCCTATGCCCTTTTATGTGGACCTAGCAAAGGGCAAAGTTTTCAAAATAGCAAATTATTAAACTTTAATCAGAAAAGCTACTGTTCTTTATGTGACTCAGTTGGGGAAATGTTTCTTATTACACCATACCCTGAAGTTTAGTAAACTGGGTCTGGGTTAGAGCGGGGGAGAAGATAAATTCCAGAGTGAAGCAAAGAAATAGAGAAAGAATGACATGAGAAAGATTATGATCAGATTAGAAAATAATCTCTTTCCTTGATTTCTAAGGAGGAAGGAAAATAGGGGATAAAAAGAGTGTATGAACAGCTGCAACTTATAATAACAAAGCAAGGCATGTACATTCTGTCTCAGAAATCACATTGCTTTAACTGTGCACAAGATAGGGGGAGGGGAATCAAGAGATAAGGCAGTAGGAGAATTATGGTTTAATATCCCAATTTTATTGTTAAAGATAACTTAATCTTAGCAATTTCCTTTTTTTAATGCTACTGGACTTCCTAGCGTTAGTTACAGATTTCCTGAGTCCACTGAATATAATGAAAACTATAGTATCCTTAGCATTTTTTAGATATGATGAATATTGGTTTGTGGCTGCCCGATATCTTGTTCTACTTCTAACAGCAGATTTACCTTTAAAGAATTAACCTTTTCCCCTTTGAATATGATCTGACTGGACAGTAATCAGCTTTGGCCTTCCCAGCCAAAGGTTGAGCACCTTTTAAACACTGAAAAAGTAGAGACTTGTAGAGACTCTACTCTGTCTGGGCTGTGTTCTAAGTACTCAGATTTTTAGGTTTTCAGCCTTAATTACTTTTAGTCATCTCACACAAACTGTGCCAATTACATGCTATTACTTTGTCATTTGACCTTGAACAAGGTGACAAAGAGTTAGACTTTATTCATTCCGTTGTTGATACCTTAATGCTCTCCCCCAGAAAGTTTCTATATTTCCTACATTTAGCCTTTAAAGATTTGCTTTGGTTCCTGAGTTTTCCTTAGCCTTCCCATAGGCTTTGTGTTCTCCAACTAGCCTTCCAATATATTCCTATTACTTAGTTAAATAAATCTGCTAATTAAGGATGGGACTTTTACCACTTTCCTGATTATAACCCCAGAATCTTCATTCCTCACTGTCTCTTTAGAGATGGTTTCTGGACTTAGCAACAATGTACTCCAGCTGGTACCTCCAGTAGACTTTCCACATGTGATCAAAGAGAAGCCAATCATTTATTTATTCAACAGAAATATATTGAATACTTACTGTGTGCTAGAGATTATTGACAGACATTTGGATGGTGAACAAGCAAAATTTGGCTCTTTTCCTCCAAGAGCTTATAGTTTTCCTGCATCATGGTGGTTAAGTGGTGTGTTAACATTCTGGGAAGAATTAGAAACCAGGAATGTCCAAAAAAAAAAATGCCTGCATAGAACCTCTCCTGCATGTGGGGTCTCTGACTCTCTCATGTATGTGCAGTTCATACATATATGTATGTATTAAATTTGGTTATTTTTCTCTTGCTAGAAAAATATAAAGAATGCATGCAAAGAGTGACAGAAAGAAATCAAGACTCTGGGGTATAATAAGAAAAGCGGTTAAAGGTTGTATGGCTAATTAGCAGGTTTTTCTATATATGTAGAGTCTAATAAAAATAATTATGTATTTATGTATCTAATGAACAGATGTACTCCAATTTTCTGTTTCTCATATCAATTCCTTAATTCAATTTTCATTACTAAACGCCTTATTTGTTTCCTCTAGTCCAGCGGTACCATTCGTCTAGAACTACCCTTCTTTCTACTACTTCTAGGTCAACTTTCACATTACAGTACTTCCAGGATTGTCCTTCTACTATGTGAACTATTTATAATCAGCTCCCTGCTCAAGATTTTTCAGTAGTTCTCCATGTCCTTTCTATTACATGTCTTGCATACAAAGAACTTTAATAATATGACATCCACCTGCTTATTCCAATTTCATAGTTTGATACTTTCCCCAGCACACTTACATACTATCCCTTAGAAATTAATTGAAGCTACTTGATTT
The DNA here is from genome assembly GCF_004115265.2 of Rhinolophus ferrumequinum. Lineage (NCBI taxonomy): Eukaryota > Metazoa > Chordata > Mammalia > Chiroptera > Rhinolophidae > Rhinolophus > Rhinolophus ferrumequinum. The sequence goes on from NC_046305.1 coordinate 17,237,517, forward strand.
TGTCTTGCTTTCTCTGGCCTCTTTGTCCCGCTCAACTCTATCTCTGGATGGAAAGTGAGACTCAGTTAATCCTGCTATTACTATATCGTAGTAACTATACCATAGACTGGCTTAAAGAAACAAAAAGAGGATCTAAATTCTACGATGTCCAAGAGCTAGAACTCCAAAGCAATACATTTAGATATTGATTTTCCTTTAATTCAAGTTCCATATTCAAATATAAAATTAACCATTGCCATGTTTATTAGAGAGAATTATAAACCTATAAACTAGATATTGCATAAAACAGGCCTTAGCGCAATCATACATATCATGACTTCAAATTCTATAATAAATTTCATCACCACCTATTAAATATCATAGAAAATCATTAAATATCATTGACACAGTATAAAATACAATCACTGCCATTTTATTTTCAAATTACAAAGTTTTGAATCAAGTTTAAGAAGAATCTTTCTCTTCTTTCATACCAGTGCTAAGTCACAAATTTTTCACTCCTTCTGAATCTCTTTCTATGTTCTAACCTCAACTTCAGCATTTAAACAAGTTTCTTACAGCTTCTCAGATTGGAGATGTCAGTTACCTCCTTGCATTTCTATGTGGCCCGTCCCTTTATTTCTCTTTTACATACGGTGAAACCTCTTTCTTTTATCCCTGGTGTGAAACATTAGATTAACCCCCATGTTATAAGCTCACCTAGCATCCATAACTTTTTCAAAGTAATTATTAAAATTATAATTCATATATTGCTTTCAAGAAATAGTCATTGAATGTCTATTATGTGTTGAGCACTAATCTTGGTGGGTTCAGCAGGGAATAAAACAGACATTCTAGTGGGGAAGACAGACAATAAACTAGGTAAGTAGGCCAAGTTACTCAGTGAGAAGTGTCAAGGGGAAAAGGTAAGAAATAGGGATAACTATAATTAATTATTTGCATAATTATTTGGCAGATGCTTACCTTCCTCATGAGACTTCAGAGACTATGTCGAACAGTACCTAGCAGGACCTGGCATGTAGTAGGTGCTCAGTAAATATTCACTCGATAAAGAGATGTTGCTATAAATTCCTGCTTTTGAAAACACATAGAGAAAAACATTTTGAAAAAGGTTGGAATCATTAGCAATGTGATTGGTGTTTATTATTTCATTCTAAGCAATCAAAAAGAGTGTATTCTAAGGATCTTTTCAATGGAGGAGGTTCAGAAAGGTGGAAAGGAAAAGAATTAACATTGGCCAGGTCCCAGTAGTTGCCGGAAGTGCTCTGAGAGCTTAATATCCACTATCTCATTTAGTTTTTTAACAACTGGAGCTGGAAGATATTGCTTGTTATGTTAAAGATCAGAGACCAAAATTATTTTTCAAAGGCTTATTAAAGATTATCCTTTAACTAGACTAGCAATTTCAGTTGACTTTCCCATCTTCAGTGTAATTTCTTGCCGGATAAATTTATCTCTCTGAATTTTCCAATTAAGGTTATGAAACTTTCCTTACATTTGGACTCCCCTCTTGTTTTCAACAAACATTCATGGAGCATCTGCTTTAATTAATTCTGAATAGTAGTATTTGACCCACATTTTCCTCACTAAATTTTTAAGGAATACAGCCTAAAACCAACTTTTCTGTTTTTCTAATGAAGCTGTTCATCTTCATATCTAGATTAGGAAGCTATGCTGTAGTTGAACATTATAATTACATGATGGGGTTGACTAAGTTAAAAAAAAGAAAATTGGCAGCATTAAGGAAATGTTTGACCACAGAAAGTATATGGGATTTCCCCTAATCTCACACCATTCTGGCTTCATTAACGTATACAGAGTTCAAAGAGTTAATATGTGAGGTCACTTCATGAAGTAATAGTTTATTTATGCCTGGAAGAATAAAGAAGATTGAGGTGATACAGGGGATTCTGGAATTTTTTGAAAGAAAGATGTTGGCATATGACTAACATGTCAAGAGTTGAGGGTTAGTAATCTCTCTTGATGGTGGAAGTGAAAAAGCAATACAGGAAGTATGTGTATAAACATGTTTTATTGCGTTATATTTACTTGCATACCTGAGAAAGTGCCATTTGTCTTTTTCTTTGAAGGGTAACTAATTCCTAGTATGGTTTGGAATTGAAACCTTTTGGCTTACCAAATATTGTGTGGGAGAGGAACCACAGGGCCAAGAGCTCTCACAGCTAATACGCTCAAAAGATATGGCTCTAAGCAGGAAAGAGTCATGTTCAATCATTTCAGCTCACAGAACAGTGGCTGACCTATGGTAACAACTGAATACATATTTGTAAAATGAATGAATAATGTTATGTGACCCAGTTGTTCTCACAGTGTGGTCTGGTAATCCCTGGGCACGCATAAGGTCAAAAATCATATATGGATAAAGGATTCATTCAAAGTACAAATAGACCAAAAAGGTTTAATACAGCACTAGGGAAAGTTCATTGATAAGGTTGTAGAGTCCACATTGCTGCTCACCTTTGAGAAGCTACCACTTCTCAAGTTTTGTAGTATAAGGTCAAAGGAGAATACCTGCAATTAAATGAAAATGCTGTTAGAACAACCCTCCCCTTTCCAACTACGTATTAATGTGAGGTGGGATTTTCTTCATATACTGCAACTAAAACAACGTATCACAACAGAATGAACAAAGAAACAGTGTTAAGAATACAACTGCTTTTATTAGGCCAGACATTAATGAGATTTAAAACATACCTGGGGTGCCAAAAAAATGTATACAAGTAGACACTTTGGTCAATGTTGCTCAAGCAGTAGTTCGCCATAATCAGAAGTGTCTGGACACTGATGGAAACCACTTTGAGCACCTCTTGTAATTGCAGGAGTTAAAGGTGACTTGTATTCATCTTTTTCATTGGTCTATATTAAGTATTACAATCTTAATGTAGTTTTCCTTTCTTAAAATGTGTATATATATTTTTTGGCACCCTCTGCATAAGACAGTGCCTCTCTCTCACTGAACAGTTTTTACTTTGGAGAATATTTTTCATAAAATATGTTTTTTTAAATAAGATATATTATTTATACCAACATGTCTTAGATTTATTATTTTTACTTTACCTGAATTAATGCATATTTTAAATATTTTTGTTTTAATTTTAATGTAGTAAATATGTGTGTCCCCTATAAACAAAAGCATTTAAAAACGTATTTAGTTTTGAAAAGTAGAAAAGGTCCTGAGACTAAATTGTTTGAGAACTGCTGATGTGATGCCCAATAATTTTCACATGCATTCGCCATTTGCTCAGGCCCCAGCCTGGGAGTTAGCTCTGACTCTTCACTTCTCATGCTCCACATAGAATCAATCAGTAGCGTCTTTAGGCTCCATCCTAATTTGTTCTCCCTCATTGTTCACAGCGTTCATTGCTACCTCTTGGGCCCAAGTCAATAATATCTCTCCATGGATGGCTGTAATAGCCTCCTCACTTGTATACCTACCTTTACTCTTGACTCCAGAGAGTTTATATTTTATACAGCAGCTGAAGTGGCCTTTTAAAAACATAAGGTAGGTTGTTTTATTTATCTGGTGAAGACATTCCTATGGCTTCCGTTACTCTTAGAATAACATTCAAACTCTCCCATTACCTACTTGGTCCTGCATTATGTGCTAACTTCTGAACCCATATCCTACCACTCTGCTTCTTTTACTTCATGCTCCTGCCACAGCGGACATTTGCTGTACCTCAGACCATCTGCTCTTCCTCATCTTTCAGATCTCTGCTCAAATGCCGCCTCCTCAGAAAAGGCCTTCTTAATCTTGCTTACCCCAACAGTCCCCTTGCCCTTGATTTATTTTTCCTCTCTAGTCTCTTAAGCATTTATATTTTCTTCATAGCATTTGTCATTATTTTGAATTTTATGTTGATTTATTTTTATCGTCTGAATCTCCACTCTAGATTGTAAACTCCATGAAGTAAGGACTTAATTTCTCTTCTTTATCATATTCTGGGTATTTAAACTAATATGTGGCACATTGTAGTTTCTCAATAAATGTTTACTAAACAATAAATACAAACACAAGACACAAATACAACCATACATAGTGAATGAATCGGGACATGTTTAAATTAAATTATGGGATATCCATCTGTGTCATTCGAAATCAATTCAGAAGAAAGAAACCACAACAGTAATTTGAATAAAGACAATGTTATATGAAGAATTATTAACCAGTAAAAGGTAGTTAACTACTAAAAGGGGGAAAGCAAACTCTAAGGAGTACAGAAGCAGCAAATACAGAAAGCATTTACTATTACTTGGGCTGAAGGAGAGTGAAGAGGGAAGGAAGGAGGAATCTAGAAGAGCTCTCCTCCTGCTGCCCAAGGCTAACTGAGCTTCAGGCCTGTGGAGAGGGTATGGCTGCCATGGGAACACGCAGCCTGCTGGTGGCAAGACACTTGCCATGGCATAGATACAGCTGGTCCACAGGGCCCACCTGCAGGGTGGCAGAAAAACTTGTCTGGAGTGTCCACAAGGTGAGCTGCGATGTGAGCTCTATCAGGCTTCCCCAGGCCCGGTAACTGGCTGCCTTGCCAAAAACAGCACTCCGGAAGCAGGAAAGGAAGCCCCGTTCTCCTACTCTGGCCTTGCGGTGTCCCTCCAGCACCCTTTATTGGCAAAACCTAAGACTGAGCCAGCTATCAAAAGAGAAATGTTTAAAGAGACAGTTCCAGGATCACAAAAAGGCAATACATGACAACTGGCACATGGTACTATGGAACGAAGGCACATCTGTTTTCTTTCGGATAGAATATTTCAATTTGGGGGAGCCAGCTCACCAACATGCTCCTGGTTTTGTTTGAGCAAATGAAAATGAGAAGCCTACCAACCCCCAAACTGTTAACTACATATTCCAGGGGATAAAATTAGGGGCCACAAGGGGAGAATAGTGATTTTACTGTTGACGCTCCTGATGTATTGAATTGTAACCCTGACCACGTACTACTTTAGTAGGCCTATAAATGTAGCAGACTTCATTTTTGGCCAACATTTAGGCTATATCCCACCTCCTTCCATATTGACAGGGTCCCAACAGTGTTAGAAAGCATACCCTTCTCCTTTGATTGCATTTTGCTTGGTCCATGTGGACTGAAGTAACCTCAGTCTGACCCAATTCTCACTAATGATGGGATGTTATCATTGCCTGGGTGTTGGAAGGCTTCTGAGAAAAAAAAAAAAAAAAAAATATATATATATATACATATATACACACATATATACATATATATATGTGTGTATATATGTATATATACATATATATTTTTTTATTAAAATTTATTGTGGTGACAATGGATAGTAAAGTTATATAGGTCTCAAGTGTACAATTCTATAATACATCATCTATATATCACATTGTGTGTTTACCACCCTGAGTCAGTTCTCCTTCCATCACCATATATTTGACCGCCTTTACCCTCTTCTATTATCTCCTCTCCCTGCTTACACTCTGGTAACCACTGAACTATTGTCTGTGTCTATGAGTTTTTGTTTCTTTATTTGTTTATTTTGTTCCTTTGTTGATTTCAGTTTTATATCCCACATGTAAGTGAAGTTATATGGCTCTCGAGTTTTTCTGTGTGACTTATTTTGCTTAGCATAATTATCTCAAGATCCATCCATGTTGTCGCAAATGGCACTGTTTCATCTTTTCTTATGGCAGAGTAGTATTCCATTATGTATATATACCATATCTTCTTTATCCAATCATCTATCGAAGGACACTTCGGTTGTTTCATGTCTTGCCCCCCAGAAATAAAGCTGCAATGAACCTCGGAGCACATATACCTTTACAGATAAATGTCTTCAGAATTTTGGGGTACCCAGGAGATGAATTGCTGTTGGTGGGACTTGCAGTTTGGCATACCTGCTATGGAAGGCAGTGTGGCAGTTTCTCAAAAAATTAAGAATAGAATTACCACATGACCCAACATTTTGTTCTTAAGAAGGAATCCATGGAAAGAGGTATCCCTTTTTCTGCCTCTAGGCCACTGATATGTGAGGATGTGATGTTAGGAGCTTCATCAGTTTCTTTTGACCATGATGAGAACTAGTACTCTCTGAGCTCAATGACAGAACAGAAAGATGGAAATACTCTGGACCCTTGATTATGTCTTTCAGCCATAGATTTCACTGTCTCTTTAAAGCCGTGTGGCTTCTAGACTTCTTGCTATATGAAATAATAAATCTTATTAAGTTTAATTCACTTTTAGGTGGATTTTCTGTTACTTGAAGGTAAAAATATGTTCTCTTATGACAGTTTGCATATGGGCCTTTTCTGTACATTGATTGTACAAGTAAAACTTATTTCGTACTACACTTTTCACTCTGTATATGAAACAATAATAGCAATACTGGTAGCTAATATTTGTTGAGTGTTTATTGTACAATAATCCCACCTTATTAGTGGTTTCAGTTGCCTGCAGTCAACCGCAGTCCAAAAATCCTAAATGGAAAATTCCAGAAACAAACGATAAGTTTGAAAGTGCTCACTGTTCTGTGCAGCATGATGAAATCCAGCACTGTCTCTCTCTGTCCCACCCCGGACATGAATCATTTCTTTGTCCAGCATGTCCCTGCTGTATACACTACCTATATATGCTCCTGCAAGTTAGTTACTTTGTAGCCCTCTTGGTTATCACATTGTTTATCAGATATTTTGAGAAAGAGAGAAACTACATTGACATAATATTTGTTACAGTATATTATATTTTATTATTATTGTTGTTAATCTCTTACTATGCCTAAATTATAAATTAAACTTTATCATAGGTATTATATATTTGAAAAAACGTATATATAGGACTTGGTACTATCTGTGTACAAAAAAAATGGGGGGCTCTGTAAGAAACCTATCCTAGGTAAGTAACCTAATAGGGTGATCCGATCATAAATTCCTAACTGGGCAAGTCTTGGTGGGTAGTCGTGCCTCAGGCCTGTAACTGCTTTTATAAAAGGTTTAAACAAGCCCTGTCCGTTGTTCTTGTGCATGTAGGTTAGCACACCTTTGAAATCCAAAAGCCTCTTTTCTAGACCCCTCCAAAAACACCACCCTCAAGGGAGCACATAATCTTGACTATCCTGTGACTTGCTTTCTCCCATCTTCACGTAGTTTTCTTCAATTCTCCTTCCTTAATTCCAAAGGTGTAAAAGAAACTGCAACACTGTCATTCTCTGGAGCATTTGAGATCTTGATTCCTGGCAGCTGTGACTCTGAAAAGGCTCCTGAAACAGGGAGCAAGGCAGACAAATAAACACCCTGTAATAATAACATAGTATGCAAAGGGTTGTGGTATATATATGAACCTTCCTATTTCCAGCATTTTTTCGTTTTTGTTTTTGTAGAATGATTTCTCCTATTCTCAGTTCATGGAAGGGAGGACATTGACCCTAGCCCTTATTCCAGCACCAAAGGTGGGCATATAATCTAGGCTTGGCCAATCGGATTAGCTCACTGTCCTAACCAAAGTGATTGTTCAGTAAGACAGGCGTGTGATCAATGAGAAACCATCCTAGGGGAATATAGTAAATGGAATTGTAACAACTGTATTCGATGCCAGAGGGCTGATAGAGTAGGGGGGTTATCACTTTGTGAGGGGTGTCCATGTCTAACTATTACATTGCTTTGTATACTTGAAACTAAAAAAAAAAAAAAAAAAAAAGAGGAAGGAAGGAAGGAAGGAAGGAACCATTCTAGGACTTTTGATGGAAATTTCAAGAAAGCAGCTAGAGGCCTCATAGCCACCATGTAGTGACAGCATGCCTGAGAATAAGACCAACATAATATTAAAAACCAAAATTCAACTGAGTAAATTTGAAGATCTCATTGGCTTTAATTAAGTGGTTCATTTGGGCACCATGCCATCTAGAAACTAGAAGAGCATTCCAAGGAGTTGTACAACGTACAAGGTTTTCATGGGCAGAAAGAGTGAAACTCTTCTTAAAAGAGTAGATAATTTCAGGCAAGGTCACCTTCCTTTAGGGGAGGGCAGGGGGTGTTATCAGGAAGGTTTTCTAGGAAGCAGGGTAGGCCAGGGGAGCTACTGACAAAAGAAGAAAGGATTATTTTAGGATGAGACATCTTTTATTTGGGGGGAAAAAAGGGGGAAGGTTTTTATTGTGAAGATTGCCTCTTGATTCCATGGGGAATAGAGCGGGCTCATGTGACAGATTTTGTAACTGGTGCTTGACCAGAAATTTTCAGACTGATTGATTAAGATTATGTTTCTGGGAGAGGGTGAAACTGCAATTAGATCAGGAATTAAATCTAAGTTTGGCATCAGGGGCTTTCAGCATAAGTGACGCCATTTTGGATCTATGGTTTTCTCTTTAACAATTGAGGACAACAAAGATAAAGATGGAGAACAATACACAGACTCCTTAGGACACTGGTTAAGCCACTACATCCAAATATATTTTAAAATTCACTTCTTGGGCTTTCCATTAGCTTTAATTTAATGCATTCCTTTTGCTCCCCTCTTTCCTATTTTAAATTTGGTTTGGGTTTAGTTTCATAACTTGTAAACAAGAGTCCTGGTATAATAAATGTAATAAAGGAGGAAAAGATGTATGGAATCCCGAATTCTGGGTAAGGAGCCAGTGAGGTTCAGTTAACATAAATCTTGATCAAAATGAAACTGAGATATTTTCAAAGAAGAAATAATAATTGGCTGCAAAGAAAGGAGGGGGAGGGAAAATAGCAGTAAGGTGTGGGAAGACAGAGTATGGTGTATTCACAAAACTCCAAGTTGCTGAGTATGGTCAGATCTTAGGCTGCCTATGGAGTTTAGAGAGAAGATAAGACTGGAAAGGGAGTCGACGGCCAGATTATGTCCAGCCTTAAGTTTGGATTTATCTGAAAGTTGATGGGGAGTTACTTGTTTGTGTATTAGGAAGTTTATTGTGATAGTATTGGGGAGGTTTTCCTGGAAGAGATGAATCTAAAGGCAGAAGTCCAGTGAGGCTATCATAGGAAGCTAAGTAAGAAGTGAAACAGCCCTAGACTAGTACTTGAAGAAGCACTTAATACATAGAATTGGCAGGGCTTAAAAATCAATGGATATGGGAAATGATGGAGAGAGAAAAATTCTAGGAGGACTCCATGTTTTTTATTTGAGCAACTGGATGGTACCGTTTGCCACAAAGGGTGCATAGAGGATAAGAGAGTTCGTGGACCCATAGGATGTGTTCAGACTGGCACTCAGGGGACAAAGATCAGCTTGGGCTCAAAAGTTAGGATGCCATCTGGCAGAAGTAATAACTGAGGCCTTGAACAAAAAGAGATGATTTGGATAAGTGTTTAGATCGGGTAGAGAGAGGGGCCCATGGTGGAATTCTGTGGACTATCAACTTTTAAATGACATGTCTTCAAAATACACAAAAAGGGAGCTGGAGGTAGAGGAGAACAAGGCGAGTATGGTTTCATAGAAGCCAAAGTAAAGGAAGAGGTGATGAAAAGCAGGGAAATGTATAATGCCAAGGAATTCAGATAAGATGCCTGAAAATTATCCCTTGGGTTTGGAGAATGGATGGTCATTAGAGATTATCACTAAAACTTTCACAGCAGCAGTTGGGGTAAAACCCTAAATGCTATGGCTTAAGAAGAATTCGAGAGTAAATAACAAGAATGTATGAAGATTATTTTAAAGGATGCATTTGATTGGTCAGTAACTAGGAGACTTAGGGATCAGAGTTTCCTGTCTCTCACTGTGTCTCTTTCTCTGTCTCTGTCTCTTTCTGAAGTTTCTATGGGAAAGACTTGAGTTGTTTAAATGTTGAGGGACAAAAGCTGGGTGAAGAAGGGGCTGATGATGAAGGGACTGAAATGGTGGAGCAAGCTTCTGAGAGAGGGTTGAGAGATGAATCTTAAACAGCAGGAAGTTCCCATTTTACGGAATGAAAGAGATGTAAGTAATCCACAGATGCAGAGTCAGAGACCTGTTAGAGGTGGGGCAGGAAGTTGTGAGTGTTGCATTGGATTTCAACTTGAAGCAACAACATTTTTGAGATCTGCAACTCACTGTGATGGTAATTATAGGTGAAACTAAAAGAGATGATTTTCATTGCAAAACCAGAATAAATTAGAAAGTATGTACATAAGGTACTTTACAATCAAAAGTTACTTAGAGGTAAAGTAATTATGAGAGCAATATTATTGAAAGAAAGTAAAAAAAATTCTAAGGTGATAAGTAAGGTATTTATCTAGTAATTTCCAATACTGATGACATTATTGAAAAGTTTTAGAGATTCATTCCAACAGGCAACTAACTAGGAAAATGGAACCTGAGCAGTGAAATTTCTATAAGTACGTAGATTTCTTCACACAAAGCAAAATTAGGCTAATTATTTTGAAATCGACGTTGGAAACATTTGGGAGCTCTATGTCCTGTAAAAGAAATGAGCTCTTCCTCCTAAAACATCCTTTAATAATTATAGTGCTTTGAATGAGAATGAGGAGTTTGTGATAGTTTTGACTAAAATCGTCACTACCCAGCCTGATTAGCAATTTTATTCATCAACCACGATGACAAATGACCATTGCCTGTTGTTTTTTTTTTTAAAAAAAAGATCAAACATCCCTAAACTGGAAATCTATGCTGTCACTGGGAATATTCAGAAAAATGCAATGCGGGTTTAGTTGGCAGTTCTTAAAAGTGTATATTAAAAATATTTTTAAATAGTGACTGGAATAAGAATAATTTCTAGCTAAGTTTCTACTTTCATGAGTGTAACACTAATTTACTTAAATTGCCAGTTCTAGTATGCTTGCTAAAAACATAATTTATTTTGATGTGTATGTATATTTGTGTGTGTGTCTATATATAGAGAGAGAAAGAGAACAATTATTTATATATTTAATGTATAGTTTTAATGTAAATGATCATGTTATACATGTCCTGAAACTTGATTTTCCGCTTAATATTATATGATCAATATAGTTCCATGTTATTATACCTCATTATTTTTAACAGCTACATAATTTGCTAAAATTATTTAATCACTCTTCTGCATTATTAAAAACCACTATATGTTCACTCTTAATAGAGTGTCTGGCACATAGTAAGAAATCTAGGTGCTAGATTTTATTAAAACTATTGCTGTATTTTATTCCAATTATTATTAACACATTGCAGATGAGAAGATTGAGTATCAGAAAGATTAGGTGACTTGAACAATGTCACGTGGTTAGTGGAGGAGGCAGAATTAAAACCCAGGACTTTAACTAACAAGAGCCAAGTAAACTTTTACAAGAGCAAAAAATGTCTTACTGCCACAAGTAAAAAAAAAAAAGCGGGGGGGGGGGTGCGGGAAGGGATGGAAGGGAAGGAAGGAAATGAAAGAAAAAGAAGTCTTAACCATAGTATGGAAGCATTTAGGGAAAAATAATCCACTGCCTGGTAGAGTGAGGAAAAGATTTCATTGGATCTGGTCACTGTGTCCCTGAGACTAAAATGAAGGCTAAGAAACTGCTTTCACACTCACAGTGTTTTGAAATCGGATAGAGGGTAGTGGATGGGGCTTGTCAGGATTTGGTGAGAAGGAGAGCTGATTTGATTTAGGGGAGGAAAAAATAGTTTGGGAGGGTTTTGTGGGGAATCGATAGGGACTCGGGGCTGAGAGAGGATTCCACGGCTGAGAGGCAGAGCTGGGCTCTGCAAAACCTGTTTTGTGTGTGTCAAGCCCCCACTGGGAGACACTCCAGGGCTAGGACTCACAGATGAGCTGCACACAAGGCTTTCAATGACCATTTTGGGGAAAATACACTTTCTGTAAAAACTGAATGTATTTTTAGAGACTTGTAGTTTTCAGGATTTCATCCAAATTCGATTTTCAGGAGAGAGCTGCTATGAGTCTGTTAGCAGCAGACTCCTGAATGTGCCAAATGTGATTCTTTAGCATCTGGTGGGTGAGACACACTTCCTCGTAGTCAAGATACTTCTCCTAGCATACAATGTGTCATGAAGGACATGCATGCAATTCGTGTAAAGGGGAAGTGGTTAAGTGATTGAAAGCACTTTGGGACTTGTGCAATACAAAGCCATTGTCACAGAAAACTCCAAATGCGTTTTCATTTTCAAATGCTGAATAGGATTGCACAAGGGCAGTCTCAGAAGGCTTCCAACCAGACAGCTGTAATCATCCTGACGTCCCTTGAGTCCCACTGCTTTCGCCTCCAAGAGCACGTGTGAGACATTTTAAAAATCTCCCCCCAGGGACAAAGAGGAAGCATTTAACTGTGAAAATCTGGCTTTCTGTAAATGGACAAGGAAAACTGAACACATCTGGCGAAGTACCTCTCATTTAGTGGGAATTGAGGGATTTTGGGAAAACATTTCTCTACAGGCTTAACTAAACATTCATTCATTTATTGTAGTGCGTTTGTTCATCTTTTAATTTATCGATGATTTACCTAGAGGTATTGGCTGCTCACATCCCCTTTCTCTGTCAGAAACAGCCCCAACGTGAGTTAAGCTGTTCACTATTTCAAAGTCATATTAATTTTAATTATTTTCATCATAAAAATTATGCATGCAGGGGCCGGCCCGATGGCTCAGTCGGTTAGAGCTCCATGCTCCTAACTCCGAAGGCTGCTGGTTCGATTCCCACATGGGTCAGTGCGCTCTCAACCACAAGGTTGCCAGTTCAGTTCCTTGAGTCCCACAAGGGATGGTGGGCAGTGCCCCCTGCAACTAAGATTGAACACGGCACCTTGAGCTGAGCTGCCACTGAGCTCCTGGATGTCTCAGTTGGTTGGAGCGCGTCCTCTCAACCACAAGATTGCTGGTTCAACTCCCGCAAGGGATGGTGGGCTGCGCACCCTGCAACTAACAACGACAACTGGACCTGGAGCTGAGCTGCGCCCCCACAACTCAGACTGAAAGGACAACAACTTGAAGTTAAACGGCACCCTCCACAACTAAGATTGAAAGGACAAGTTGACTTGGAAAAAAGTCCTGGAAGTACACACTGTTCCCCAATAAAGTCCTGTCCCCATTCCCCAATTAAAAAAAAAAAAATCTTAAAAAAAAATTATGCATGCAAATATAAATTCCTCACACTTTCTTATAGCTTTTATACAACATAAATCCAACATAAATCTGTAAGGAGTAGATTCAAACAAAATGTAAGCCATTAATTAGGTAAGCAGTGTGAAATCGGTGCCAATGGCTGTGCCCAGGTCCTTTCGCACTTGGCAGGCTTAGGTTACATTTTGTCATCTGTTGACTCAATTTTGCTAGAGTTTTTCTCAAATTATCTCACAGGGAGGCAGCAGAGCATAATAGGTAGGAATAGAGGCTCTACAGCTAGACTGCCTGAGTGCCTTAAATTCTGCTTCTGTTACTACTTATTGTCTCTATGACCTTAGGCAAGTTGCTTAACCTTTTGTGATTCGGTTTACACACCTGGAAAATGGGAACAGTAATAGTCCCCACAGCATTGGTTGTGATGATTCAGTGAGTTAATGATCAAAGAATAGAACACAGAAAATAGTCACTAAATTGTAATTATTATTTATACCCCAGGCTGTGATGTCATTTGGCATACACACATTTATAATTGAATTTTCATAAGCCAATGTGGTGGTTTTGCAAGTGTCAACTTGGCAAGACTGAACCATGTTTCCCAGAATGACCTTTCTTGTGTGTTTCTGTTTAGTGATATCGTTATATAAGATCCGGAAGGCAGACGTGATGGAGCAATTATTTTGTAGCTCACACACATTGTCACTTACATGCTGGCTTACCCAGTTTGTGGAAGCCTGTGGCTGGACCTACAACTCCTCCGCCTTTCCCTGGATCTTCCTACAGCTTTTGTGACTCCAGGGTGCATTTGTTTAGGTCCGTGGTCAAGTTCTCAACTACTTCAAAACATCCACACCACTCAGGGCAGAGACAAGAAGAACTGACACAGTTTCATCCATTCTTACAGGTTCCAGCTTGTGCTTATGGGCTCTCCCCAGAAGCTTATTCTTGGTCTCCATAACTTGAGATCCATCTTCTCTCCCTGACTTTTGGATTTTAAGCTTCAGCATCAGATGGAAAGACAACAGACTTACAGAGACTGCTTCTTAACCAGCTCCCACAATCGTATAAGGTCATATCTGTGTAAGAAATCCATAGAAGGTGATAGATAGATAGATAGGTAGACAGATCCCTAACGATCCTAATTCTCTGATTAAACCCTCTGATAGAGCCAGGGAAAATTAAAATAGTTCCACTTCACAACAACAAGATCACAATTCCATACGAAAACACGGGCAATTAAATCATGTGGGATATTTGATTATAAGGGGATCATTCATAAAATTCAGAATAAAATTACATTTTGGATGATTACGAAAATGAAACTTCACAATTTAAAAAATTTTCATACGTTGTCCTAGATTGTGTTGAAAATTTTTTCTGTAATTTATTCTTATTTGGCCCTTTCCATAGCGAGCATTTGAGACAGTGCACCATTAATGTTCTCATACTTCTTATCCTACTTTTAGCACCTTCCTTTGTAGCAGACACTATATAGAGCCTTGACCTTTTCTGAAAAATATCAGACATGTGTTTCCTCAACTCTTTCTCAGTCTCCAAAATTATCTCCTGGTTTCGAGGAACCCTATCTATCGCTCACTAACTCACTTATTCTTTATTCATTCAATCATTTCAAAACATATTTGAGTGCCTGCTATGTGCTAGACATGGGTTTGTTGCTGTGTATAGGAAGACAAATCACTGTCCCTTCGCTAAAGGAGCTGAGTTCTTAGGGAAGATAAGCCGGGAAACTAGCAATGACAATACACTATGTTGAATGCCATGATGCAGCCACGCACATGACTTTTACAGAAGAGGCTGTCAACAGACAAAGGGGAGCTGGAGAGAGCTTTCTAGAAAGGGAATACTTGAGTTAAATATCAAGAAATGGATAAGGCTTAGCACTTCTTGCCATAAGAACGCACGTCTGAAATAGGGACTGCTCCTAAATCCCAGGTCCTGTGAGAAAAATGTGGGACAGCGCCATAACAGATCACCCACAATCATTGATATGTAACAGGAGGAAAGTTTAATGTTTGTTGTGTGCCACTGAGACGGGTGAGTTGCTTGTCACTTCAGCCAAGCTGATTAATACGTAATTTGGAGGTGGATTTGGAGTTTTGCTATTTCAAAGTACCTAAATGAATAACTGATTCAGATTTATAGTTAAGATTAATCTCATTAGCAAATTTTGGGCACAAGGTGTTGTTATCACAAGATTAAACATCTTTACAGCCTTTTCTCTCTGTCAGTCGTTTTGGGTCTTCTTAACTATTTAGCTTCCATTATCATGTGGCATAGAGACAGCAGTTTATTACAGTTTTTCTAATGGATTTTTACTCTCCTCCTCTTCTCTTGAGTAGTGACCTGTCAATGCGACCATTATTTAGTTCTCATTGGCATAAAGATTTTCATATCTATTTTATAACTACCAAATTCAGATATTTATCTTTTAAAGTTACCATGCAATGTGTGGGTGACTAGACAAACATTAACATGTGACACTTCTTAGGTTTTACCCTCTCATGTACACTAGAAAATGTTCTGTCTCACCCACTCATCATCTACAGATTGTTATGTAGAATCTGGAGTTCCCCGTAAGATTGGGGGGACAACATAAATAAAAATCAGAATTCTTACTGTCCTGTTCTTTGGATATATTAATAGCATTCTTCTTCTTTTTTTTTAATTTTTATTGGGGAGTATTGGGGGCAGTGTGTTTCTCCAGGACCCATCAGTACTAAGTAGTTGTCCTTCAATCTAGTTGTGGAGGGCGCAGTTCACTGGCCTATGTGGGAATCGAACCAGCAACCCTGTTGTTCAGAACTCGTACACTAACCAACTGAGCCATCCAGCCGCTCACAACAGCATTAATCTTGACTGAACCATATGGGTAATGGTTTCAATGTGGGTTAACAGACATTTTAGCTTACCCCTTTCTGCCCCTCCGTCCATCCCTGACCCCATTCCTGAGTTTACCTGAGCCACACTTAATCCTCCCATCTCCAAGTATAGCTTCATTTGAGCCCCAGCACAAATCCTGACCCTCCCTCATTCTTGAGCTTCACTTCATTTCACAAACTTAACCTATGTCTTAAGGTGACATTCAAGAGTGGGGTTTAGATGTGGGTAGAGATGAAAGTGTGTTTGTGGCATCAATTTTAAAAATCACGTAATTTTTTAAAATAATGTTTTTTAAGGTTTTATCAAAAAGCAACAAAATTCTTGCTGCAATGTCAAAACTGCCACATCAAATACTTTCTTCTATTTTTTTCTGTTTTCCTCATTTGTTCACATTTTTTATGAATCAGGGATGCTTCTCTATAATTTGGAAAAAGTCTTTAAAGGAGCATATCTGAGGTCTCTAGATTTTGCCCTTGGCTTCTTTTATACCATCAAGTGAATTGGCCTGACATTTAAAGCTTAATAAAGAGCAAAACCGTTCCAATTGGATCCGACTACTGGTAAATCCCAACCAACAGTGTTTAAAATTAAAAAAAAAGTAAAGCAACTAATTAATTCAATTTAATCCTAAATAAATATCATTAATTTCAGATAAGTCATATTTGGGTTTCATATAATCAAAGTTTAAGCAACAAAGTTCAAGGAATAGTCCATACAAATTATATTAAATGTTTTTTCAATATCACACCATTTAAGAGTCACAGATTTTAGAAAGGTCTTAAGTTATCATGCTTCCCTGAAACAGCCTGAAACACCTATCTCCTCCTCCATAAAAGCCCCCACGTTTCATTCCTTTCTTTCCTCTGCAGCCATTCCAGGGATAAAGCTCTAAGCAAGTTTCTTTTGAGTCGTTGTCTTTTTTCAACTGAGCTTGTACAATTCTCTTATCTGCTTGCCCACCTTGGCATTGTGGTTCAACAAACTTTTGCTCCTTACTTTCTCTATTTCTTAGTGATGTAGAGATATTAAAATCTAAACACAAACTCTAAACATAGTCTAAGCCAACAACCAATAGTCGTACCTACTACATCCCAGCACCATGACTCCAGGTCTTTGTGCTTGGCTGCTGTTATTTTCAATTATTTTTCTGATTGTGAACTCTCATTTTACTACTCTTCTGCCACTGCTTATAAAATCCTTTTGGGATCACTTTATAGATGCCTTGTTTGAATATTATCGCTCAAATTACAAATGCTTCTTTTTTCTAATTGTATTTTATTTTTAATTCTCTCTAGTTAGGGACATTTAATGTTGTCTATCCTTTTTGGGATATTCAGTATAACTGGTATGCCATTGCTATTTTAGGGCAACCTCACTTTCAGTAGCTCAATATGTTTATACAACCTACTTTACTTGTGCTTTCATTAACAGAAGCCAGAACTGCTCACATGCTCCCGCGGGAGATGCCAGGTCCCTTCTACCTCTTCTCCTCAGTTTATAATCAAACTTGGACTTTTGCAGGGTAGATCTTAATGCTTCTGTCAGATTTTAAATCCTTTTCTGAAATTCCTTATCTACACAATGTCAAAACAAACACTGATACAGTGAATCAGGTTCACTGGTTTAACCAGGAAAATTCATTTGATTGTACTATTTACTTTCAAACTAATGGAAAAATTTCAACAAATTGATAAACTCATCTCGCTGTGTATTTTGCACAGTTTGGGGTCAAAATTACTGAAAATTTCCTACTGTTGCCTGAACAATAATGTCGACTTGGTATTCTGTCACCAAAAAGGATTTACTTGGAAAAAGGAAAAAGGGCTGCAACCCAGTTCATGCAGATCCAGCAAACCATATGCACATTCTGGCTTTTGTGCTAACTTGGAGGGTGTATATGGCAGGGAGACAGGAAGTTAGAACCACAGAGTTTTATGGAAAGGAAGTTAGGACCATCGAGTTCCTAGGTAGGCTCATGCGCTCTGCTTCTCCATGGACCTCCCAGCCTGATGGGTTTCCTTAAAGTTCCTGTCCTTCTCTTAAAATCCCAGTTCCCGTTTATCACTATCTAATTTGCATTTTATAAATTTGCTCTATCGTTGTTCATGGAAATAGGAATTTTTCACTTTGGTACAATATGACTCAATGAATGTATTAGTTTTCTTTCAAATCACTTATTTACATTTTTTTTTCTCCTAAAAAGGATGATTTTTTTTTGATGATGGTTTTACTAGCCAAACAAAAAAAGTTTTTCGAATATAAAAACAGATCATTCATTTAAACAAAATTGTCATAGAAGACAACAGGAAAATATGTAGACCTTGAAGTACTTTTTTCGTTACTTATAATATAGTGATTGAATAGCATGAATTCAATGTAAAACGTAACTGAGAATAAAGCTGAGAGTGCAAACAAGTTCTTTCCCCATCAATTGAATGGGAAGAAATGTTCATAATGCAATTAAATCATTTAGCAGACCTCCATTTCTCTTTCAGATCTATTATCATATTATTTCTAAAGCAACTATGTTAGAAAAATAAAGAGACTATGAAACAAAAACTAAGTACTAAAGAGTTTTCCTAATTTTCTCCCACTGTTTAAAAACTTCCTAAAAGTGTGACATTTCCCAGGTCTACTCTCATTATGCTAGCCTCAGAGAAACTCTGTAATGTGTGGGAAGAGAACACCAGTTTCTATCAGGTAATGAAAACAAATGATTCTACCATCTGTGATTTACACAAGACTAGCATATGATAGCACTGAGCCGCACACCCAGGTCTTCTGATGATCCTTAGCGTTCTGTTTTGTTACTCTTTTTCTCAACACCACGTTCTTATCTCTGTATTCTATGTTTTGTTTTTGTTTTTTTTTTTGAGAAATAAGTGATTATTATGATCAGGATACAAACTACAGTTCCCCTCTAGACGTAGATAAATATACCCTCAAATCTTCTTATACTGCAATCTTTTGGGTCAATGCAGTAGAAATATGTTACAAGAAAACCAGTGTCCACAGAAAGCCATTCAAGAAATTTAGATCAGTTCCAAAAATGGACTTTTATTCCTTTTATCTTCCTTTTATTCAATGCTTATTATATCCCAGGCAGTAAACACTAGGGAATGCTTGATGAACAAGAGATAATCTCTACTGCCTCAGGGCGTTATACTCTAATAAAGAAGATTGATAAGAAAACAACAACAACAAAAATTGATAGAGTGCATTCAGTATTATCATATACAATTGTGCAAGAGGAGTAGCAGGAAAAAACCTTAGGCGTGGTGGGCAGTGGAGGAAGGGAGCCATATCTAAATGAATATGGAAGGAAGAGGAGTTTTAAAGAAAATGTTGGCAGGGTCTGTGGATCGGATGGGACAGGGAGTGCAGGGAAGAGGGATAAGTAGTAGGAGAGGACATATGGTCATCGAACCCTACTGCTGTGCTGACAAAGGCTAAGGTAACAGTGACTTAAGCAGATTTAATTCATTTCTTATCTAAAGTTCTGAGGTAGGTGGTCCATGTCAAATAGGGCAGCTTGTACCATGGAGTTCACCTAGGTTCCTCAGGTGTGGCTTCCATATTTTGTTTCAAGGTTGTTAGGCATGGCCGGAGGAATGAGTCGTGGGAGACCAAAATTGGTCTATTAGAATTTATTTGGCGTATTTGAGCTACGGGAGGTCAGGCTGGAAAAGACCATAACCTCTTCGAGCAAAGAGGGGTATGGAGTTTTATAGGAGGGGGTCAACGGGGCTGCTTCAGGGGTTTTCATTGACAAAGGGTTTCAGGACATGACCAAGCCCTCCAGCTCCACAGTTTGGCCCCAGGACCGCTGATCACAGGCCCCTAGGAGATAAAGCAAGACGGGCTCAAGACAAGATGGCTTTTAAGATAAGGTTTCTGCTGCTGGCCTAAATATGGCTTAACAAAGGAGACTACTTCACATTTGACCTGCAGGAAATGGAGAAGAAGGTTAGATATACTGTTGTTAAAAACCTGAATAGAAGTTTCACACGTTAATTCTGCTCATATACCTTAGCCAGAACCTAGTTACATGGTCACCCGACCTACAAAGGAAGCTAAGAAATCGCTTCTGAGGCCATATTTCTACCTGGAACTTCTATTACAATAGAGAATAGATAATAAGGGCATAAGAAGCAGTCTCTGCCAAAGTGTGGCACTTTGGGGACCTCAAAATCTGAGTGTTGTGCTTTTTCACTCACAACGCTTTCACCCCTATGCAAGGGAGACAGTCCCTGAGTCTTTCTCTTTACTGCATTAGATCAAGTCCAGAATTGCTGGGTTATGCAAAGTCCAATATCTTCCTGGGTGATGTCTGTCCTTCTAATTAGGACTAGATATGGGTCTTATAGTCTAGCGACCTATAAATTAAAAGAAACATTTTCTCCACAAACCTTGATCCAGTATACAAAGACGGGATAGGAACTCAATGAGTGCACGACAAACTCCTATTCAGAAAATGAAAGAACTGGAAATGCATACAAATGACTGTCTCTAGCAAGTTTTGAATCCAACTGGCAGAAACTAGAAAAACTCTACGCTGACAGTAAAATAAGTTTGGTTACTCTATCTTTCTGCCTCTCATTCTGCTGTCTGGGAGGGATTCCTCCGGCCTCTATTTTCTGTGATTATATCTAAAGTGGGCCCTGGGGTGATGCCCTCCTTAGAAGGGATAACAACTTTCAAATCTGCTTTCTGATGGTGCAGGTTTGGGGATACAGAGATTGCTTTAGAGAGTTAAAAAAAAACCACAGGCTTTTGTGAGCCAGGTGGGCAAGTTATCATTAGCAAGAAATTTTCCTCAAAAACTTGGTATGTTTCTTGTGTTTTCAGGTGACCACAGCAAAGCATATCATCTAGGTGCAGGGTGACTGAAATCTCTGGTAAATGAGGGTAAAAGGGATCAAATATATGGCGATGGAAGGAGAACTGACTCGGGGTGGTGAACACACAATGTGATATATAGCTGATGAATTACAGAATTTTACACCTGAAATCTATGTAACTTTACTAACCACTGTCACCCCAGTAAACTTTAATAAAAAGAACAGAAAAGGAGAGGAAAGGAAAGGAAAGGAAAGGAAAGGAAAGGAAAGGAAAGGAAAGGAAAGGAAAGGAAAGGAAAGGAAAGGAAAGGAAAGGAAAGGAAAGGAAAGGAAAGGAAAGAAATCGCTGGTGCTTTATTTTCTGCCCTTGGTGCTCTGTCCACACCCATCACTCACGCCCCCAAATTGAAGCTGTCTGAAAGAAGTCTCCACACACAGTGTGATATATAGATGATGTATTACAGAATTGTACACTTGAAACCTATATAATTTTACAAACTGTTCTCACCCCAATAGATTTTAATTAAAAACCAAAACAAACAAACAAACAAACACAATGACAAAAAAGATCTTCAGTAGGAAGGCAGCATATTCAATGTGATTTTTGCCAGTGAGAAGTTTCTCCATGAACAAGTTCCCATTATCTGCTTAATGGGGATGCTTGAGAAAGGCTGAGCTGCAGCATCTTTTTCTCTATACCACCTCTCTGCAGCCAGAACCACCTTGTAGAACTGACATGCATTCATAACTCTTTTTCCACTTTGCTAAGAGGCAAGAAGCAGCTGACTCACACTGATAAGAGCCTTTCCAATTATTTCCACTTGAATTGTAGGCTCTGTTAGCATACGGTTTGAGTGCAATAGAAATTTCAGTTCTACCAAAACTTTTTTTTTTGATACAAAACAAGTATCCCTTAGTTTTCACTCTGCAGCATCTGTTCTTTAGTCACCAACTACCCAGCCACCAAGCTAATACTACACCTTCTTGTTTTTGTTGCAATAATATCCTGAATCTAGGAATCAAATTCTCTATTAATAAAGGTTCAATGCATGAAGCAGAAAGCATTCTAGTTATTTTAGACAGGAAAGGATTGCATCCAGATAATTTGATGAAAATCGAGGGAACAAACAAATTCTTGGATCAGCTGGAGAAATAGATTTCAGGCAGACTTTCCCTTCTAAGGAAGCTCTTAACTTTGACTCAATCAGGACGAAATTATAAGGCTGTCACTAAAGATACTGAGTTCAAGAACACACCCCTGTACCTGTGATCCAGAAATCAAGAAACCAAAACGAAGATGTTATCACTGCTGCTGCCACATTGCTTTTTATCACCCATGGAGCTGGAATGACGATGCACAAAAAAGACATGCTTCCACAGCGCTGCTTGCCAGAAGAAACCGTCAAAGCAGCAGAAAGGTGGTCTTCACCCACTTATTTCTTCCAAATCTCTTTGGAAGGCATAAGTGAATGTATTTGGTGGAATTTAATTTAATTCACATGTAGAACTCTAGAAGCAAGGGAGTCTGTGAAATGATTTTTTTACCTTTTAGCCTCTGTGATACTCAGAGACACACTGGAGGAACAGGGGGATAGACGCTGACTGCAAATTAATCACAACGAGCAAGTCATGAAAAAAAAACTTTAGATAAGATATAAGAACCATCAGCAAAAGAATGGTAACTGAAGCCAATGGAGAAGATATAATGAAGGGAAAAAAAGGAGTGGAAGAAAAGGGTGGAGGACAGTAAGAAACCAAATTTAAAGGGATAAGCAGAGGAAGAGAAACTCCCAGAGGAAACTGGAATGGAAAGGCCAGAGAGATGGGAAAGAAACCTGGAGGGTGTATTGTCTTGGTATCAAGAGATGGGAGCATTAAAAGAAAGAGGAGGTGACAACAGAGTAAAGGCTGCTGTAAGATCCAGTGGGAAGGGGTTGAAATGGTGACTGGATTAAGGAACAAAGGTGTAACCTTGGTGATAGTGTTTCATTGGAGAGATAGGAGTAGGAGGCAGACTTAGTGATGACCTGAGGGAAAGTGTGAGGAACAGAAGGCAGAGCATAGACAACTATAGCAATAACTTTGCCCATAAAATTATAGGCTAGAAGTAGGTATAAATATTGTTCTTCTTGCCCTTTTTAAGCTAAGAGAGGGGTGAGAATATTTAAATATTAAGTGAAAAGGGTAAGAAGGGATTGAGAAAATGAAATGTAGGAGAAAAGGGAAACACCAGTGGAAGATGGATGGTTCTTGAAGGTAGGAAGGGAAGGAACCTTCAGCAGATGTGAAAGGAATGGCTATGGATGACAAATACAACACATTTTCCATTGTTGAAGAGATAGTAAAAGATGGGTTTCCAAGCAGGTAAGATTGTGGGTGGTGAGGCATGAGATAGACAGAAGCCCACTGATATATTTTAAAATTTTTCCATACGTACAAGTAGAAAAAGGTTGTTTGTTAAATTCTTTGTCACATGGGATTCATGAGGAGTTGAGAATATTTGATTCTATGCTTATATCACACGTCAATAACCTTCCGGTAAAACTGGTTAGATCTTTCCGTTGCCAGTGGAGTAGGCGGGAAGAGATACTGAGAGTATGTGTTATTAGTTTCCCACGGCTGCCATAATAAAGTTCCACAGACTGGATAGCTTAGAACAACAGAAATTTACTGTCTCATAGTTCTTAAGGTCAGAAGTCCAAAATCAATGTTAGCAGGACCATGCTCCCCGGAAAGGAAGTAGGAATGGGTCTGTTCTAGGCCTCTCTCCTTGGCTTAGGCAACACACTTTAATTCCAGTCACCACATGGCATTCTCCCTGTGAGTGTGTCTCTGTCCAAATGTCCCCTTTTTATAAGGACACTACTCAGATTAGGGGTCCACTTTAGTATGATGTCATCTTAACTAATTCTATGTAATCAGATCTATGTGATCTGATGTCCAAGATCACATTCTGAAGTACTGGGAGTCGGAACTTCAACGTATGAATTGGAATGGGGGAAGGCACAATTCAGCCCATAACAAAGTGACACTCGTGGATGTAAGGTGCTGGAAAGTTGCAAATAGCAAACCCGCTAACTCAGGAAAGGAGTGAATACCATTTAGATGCAGTTGAAAATAGAGTGCCAGAGATGGAGAGCAGTTATCTCTGAAGGCTAATAATGCCTATACCCTATGGTTATTATGAGGATTAAAGGAGATAATACATGTAAAACATTTAGCAGAAAACCCAGAATATATGAAAAGTACTTAATAAATTAGTTAAGAATCCTGGCTTTCTTTCAATGGATAGCAGTTACTACTATAATAATAATAATAATAATAATAATAATAATAATAATAACAACAGCATTTTTCAATTTATTCATTACTTCATTTATAATTTATGAATTCCCATCTGTGCTAGCCCCTGTGTTAAGAGTAGGAATATAGGGATATAGGGACTGGCCCAGTGGCTCAGGTGGTTGGAGCACCGAGATCGCAGGTTCCATTCCCACATGGGCCAGTGAGCTGCACCCTCTACAGCTAAGATTGTGAACAACAGTTCTTCCTGGAGCTGGGCTGCCATGAGCAGCCTGAGGTTGGCGTGAGGTGGCATGGGCTGCTGTGCTGCCAGGAGCGGCCAGTGGCCAATGTGAGTGGCCGGCAGCCAGCGAGAGGTGCTGTGAGCAGCCGACCGACAACCAACTTCCTCAGCAGGGGAGAGCGCAAGGCTCATAATACTGGCATGGGCCAGGGAGCTGTGTCCTACACAACTAAACTGAGAAACAACGGCTTGAATTGGTGTGTGTGGGGGGAGGCCGGAGAAGGGGGAAAAATAAAGTAAGAATATAATGTAGATTAAAATTGAATATTGACTTAATGAATGAATAAGTCAGCTTGCAATCTAATGGAGCAAAGTCAGGTAGACAGTTATGGGCCAGTGAAGCAAGTACAGAAAGGCAAACAAAGTCTTATGGAAAGAATTGGAGGGCCAGGATGGCTTCAGCAAGACATAATAGTCAAATATTTACCTATGCCTGCACACCAATGGAATGGTAGAAAGTAGGCGCCACACCACCGGTAATTTTTGCATCGTTGCCTCAGTTATGCATACATCATAAAAATTGACAGCTAATGTGCATGTATCCCAAAACTGTGGTAGCATGTTTTTATATTGGCAATTCCATAAAGCTAAGGGATTGATTTTTCCAATTTTGAAAGGGTTGAGTCAGAATATAGCTTTAAAGAAGAATTTTAAGAACACATATCAAGATTTAAAAGTGTATCGTGTATCGTCTTTGATCGCAAAGAAATAGGACAAATGATCATGTTCATAGAAGCTCAGAAATGGTGAATAACGCGTACAACTAACGCTTGAAGCAAAGACAATAGCAGTATTCATTACTTTTCACCCTCCTTCCCTTCCCTACCTGGTAAAGTCATACATACAGTCTCTCTTTGGCTGAGGAAATTTAAATAGAAAGGATACTTGTCACTTCCACACAGAAACTCTGAAAGTCAGAGTGTGATAAACCACGCTGGCTTTTCCTATCTCACTGATTAGAAAACACTGCCCAGATAGTGATGCCACATCAGCCTGTGTTTCTGAGTCACAGAAATTACTAACTACATGTATGAACCTACACTGCACGGGGCAGTGAGAAACTTTTGTTATGCTAAACCCTGATATTTGGGAATTGTTTGTTCATTCAGTGTAACCTAGCACATTCTACTGATATAACAATTGAATTCTAAACCAGCATCAGTATCTTTGATAGCACAATTAGAAGCTACTTTTTTTTCCTCTCCCTCTTACCATGAAATCTTATTAATAGACAGACTTTTCTTACTATAGAAAGGATCTCTTAATCAATATCTTACAAAGGATTTCAGAAGGTTTGTTACCTCCTTAAATTATACAAAAGGTTTTGAGTTTTTCTGGTCATGCAAATTTTTTTCTGTTTTTATCTAGTTCCCCATGAAGCCCATACCCACACAAGATTAAGAATAACCATTATAGAAGCCTGTATTTGTAAATTCCTGCATCAGTGAACAGTTGCATGACAATGTAACGTTAACCAGTAAACAATAGTTATAGTCAGGATGTGAGTCGGAGAGAACACTGTTTTGGAGAGTTTAAAGAACAGTAACTATATACAGATCTCTGAATTTATTAATGCTCTGTGTTGACATAAGAAATGTCCAAACCTATGGAGAATTTGTGTAAGAGTTTCTTTGAGCCAAACCAACAACACTTTCCGGGAAACAAGATCTCAAATGGTCCACAGAATGACAGTTTTGCAGTTTCTTTTACACATTTGGAATTAAGGAGGGAATATAAGGATGATCGCACGAAGGAGGGAGAAAGCAAGGTATAGGATAGTTTACAAGATTATGTGGTCTCTTGAGGGTGGACACACCTCTGAGGGGCCTGGAAAAGCTTCTGGCATTTCAAAAGCTTGTTAACCTAGATGCACAATGGACAGTGCTTGCTTAAGGCAAAAATAAACCTTTTACTAAAGAACTTATATGCCTGCAGCATGACTACCCACCATGACCTGCTCAGTTAGGAATTTATGTGAGGTTATTTTCATAGGCTAGATTTATTACAGCATCCCTTTTTCATCCACATCTGGTTTTCTGACCTTTAAATTTGTGTTTTTGTCATATTAATAGCTATCCAACTTATCATAACATTTTTTTAAGGTGCCATTGGATGGAGTATTGTTTTATCAATGGATTCTGTTTACCAATTTTTGAATTGGGTTTATGGAAAACACACACAAACACATACATGTACACACACACACACACACACACACATATATATATATATATATGTATATATACATACACATGTACACATGCACCTGTACTAGGTCAGAAAATTAAGTTTGCGAACTCATCCTAGGAAAAGTGCTGCATACCTCATTGCTGAATATCACTATGGTCACCTTCGAAGTGCTCCCCTTGGGAAGCTATGCATTGATGCCAGCACCTAGTCTACCCTTCAAAGCAACTTGGGAACTTTTTCTGGAATGGCCATCAGAGCTGTTGTCGTATTACACTTGATGTCCTGAATGTCATTAAAATGTCTTCCTTTCAATATTTCTTTTACCTTCTTGTAAAGAAAGAAGTCATTGGGGGCCAGATCAGGTGACTAGGGAGGATGTTCCCATACACTTATTTGTTTACTGGCTAAAGATTCCCTCTTAGACAGTGCCGTGTGAGCTGGTGCCCTGTCGAGATGCAAGAGACATGAATTGTTGGCGAAAAGTTCACGTCGTCTAACTTTTTCATGCAGCCTTTTCAGCACTTCCAAATAGTAAGCTTGGTTAACTGTCCAGTTGGTCCAAATTCATAATGAATAATCCCTCTGATATCAAAAAAAGGTTAGCAACATCGTTACAACAAGTTTGCGAAATTAGTTGTCAGAGCTGGTATACACTGGTAAAAATTCAATCGAAAGAGTAAGCGGGAAGCTCTTCAGATATTACTAAGGAGTTTGTGGTGTATTCTGTGGCGCGCTCAGTGGTGCATCACAGAAAAGAGAGAGGTGGGTGTGGGGGCTCTCTGTGCTCCCCATCCTACGCCTGCTTCAGCGAGAACAACTCCTCCTATGTGTTTTATATGATTATGTTTTCTCTCCCTCCCCAAACATGTCATATTTTCTCATGTCCCCATGCATGTATGCTGATTTTCCCTCCACCTAGAATGCTCTTTTCTCCTTCTGCCAAACTCACAACCTGCTTTGTCCACCTGGTTCTCTTAGTCGTACTTAAAAATAGCTTTTCCATTTTCTTCTTGAATCCTTCCCACACCTTCTTCCCCTTGCTGCAGGCAGAGTGACTTATTCTCTACTGCTCTCTCTCTCTCTCTCTCTCTCTCTCTCTCTCTCTCTCTCTCTCTCTCTCTCTCTCTCCTCTCTCTCTCTCTCTCTCCAGAATTCCTACAGTAAAAATGTTCAGAAACCACAAATGTAAATTGTATATGAGAGCACAGTGAGCTGTTTCAAAGAACTTGGAAATGAGGTTTACCTATGAGAGTAAACTATGAAGTCTAAACTAAGGAACGAGATAAGAAATAAGCAAAATCATTTTGAAGAAAGAGAGTGGTTCTTAGGTCTGAATAATGTTTCACTTACCCCACTCGGTAATATTGATGTTTCTAAAGGAATAATGTGCCCCTCAGAAAACACTGAGGAAAGAATACAGTGATCAGCAACAAACCACGGAAAAATGGAAAACAGAAAACTTCTCCATTTCCAATCCTAAACAGGAAGACTTAAACAAGTAGACCCACCAGATTACATTTGTTCAGCCCCATATTCTTTCCTCCTCTCCTGATGTTTCTGCTTCAACCCAAAGAGAAGGAATTTTTCTACCCTAGGAAGAAGGAATTAATCATCAGATTAGTTAAAGCCATCTCTTACTTCTTCCTAATTATCAAGCTGACCTGAGAATGCTCCTTTAGGATATTTAGGGCTCACTCACTCCATGAACAGATGAGACGATGGGAATTCAGTTCCGAGAGATGAATTTGACTTGCTAGTGACCCTTGGCTCACCAAGTTATTAGATTAAACCATATGAAATTCCTGACATTCGGTCATTTTAGCCTGTAAAAATGGAGGTTGCATATGGTTCTACATCATATACTATCTATAATGAACTGAGGTGTTAGTTCAGATTGGTCTAGCTCTAAATCTTGGCTCTTTTCACTGTGTAGCACTTCCCTAAATGTCTGGAATTTATTTATTGGCCATTTTTGAGAGGTGTGTGTATGGGAGTGGGGGCAAGATGATGGGAAGTGGTGAATTGGTGTTCATAAAGACTGACCTGGAAACAATGTGTAGGATGGATTGGAGAAGAGGGTTATGTAGAGAGACGAGGTATGAGAGGGGCCCGGAGATGAAGTAGAAGCATGGAAATCACAGGAGATAGAAAGGATGAGAAGAATGCAAATGACACACACACACAAAAAGACCAGGAAACTTCTCCACCTTTGCCAGAAGGGTACAAAAGAGATCACTCTGCCTTTTGGGACAATCCAGCCCTGCCCAGGTTTTTTTAAAAGTACAATCAGTAGACAAACCTAGTATTCAGCTGATGACTCAACTATTACGCAATGAAAGTGATTCATTTCTGTCTACGTTTTCTCTCTGGGCTGTCTTTTCCATTGCCATAGCCCAGACTGCCAAGTGAATGTCACTGACTCGCCAAATTTATCTCTTGTCCATACATCTCCCCTGGCTACAGACTCCTTTACTTAGTTGACAGTGGAATAGCTTCACCTGGTCATCCCAGAAGCATCTCAGACTCAATGTATACAAAGTTGAACTCCGAGATTAACCCACTAATTTGGTCTTCCCTGTGTTTCTATACTTCATTAATTAATACCATGCTAGGGATTCATCTTAAGTGATTCCTTCTCCTCCATCCTCAACATCTCTTACTTCATTCTGTTCTGTTATCTCCTAGACATCTCCTTCCCTCTATTTCTATTGCCAAAGTTCAATTGCACGCTAATTTTTTACAATGGCTTCTTTACTCGTCTTCCTTCTCTTTTAAAATATACTCTTCATAACGAACTGCCGCTAATGCCCCTTCAGAAATTATCAGAGAGAATCAGATTCAAAGTCCTTTCCATGGGTTATTTTCACCACTTGCTTACTGCTTAAATGTCTAGCTTCATCTCCCATCATTCTCTCCCTCGCATTTCTCTTTTGCATTTCTCTTGTGATTTCTAGGTGAAAAGGATTGTCAACTCCCCAGACATCTTATATTTAGTCATGCCTCCAAGTGTGTATACTGATTTTCCCTCCACCTAGAATGCTCTTTTCTCTCCCTCTGCCAAACTCACACTCTACCTTATCCAGCTGGTTCTCTTAGTCGTGCTTAAAAACAGCTTTTTCATTTTCTTCTTGAATCTTTCCCCACCTTCTTCCTTTTCCTGCAGGCAGAATGACCTTGTTTCCTCTTCTCCACTCTCATAGTACCTCTTTCTACATCTACATTGTACTAATTACCTCATTATATATCAACTCTCTGCCCCATACATTGTGTCTTCTTAAGGGTCATATTTTAAATGAATGAATGAATGAATAAATGAATGAATGATGGCTATAGTACTTTTGAAAGTATATTTAATGTTCAAAACAAGAAAGATTAGAATAAAATTGCCAGTTATGTGTAGGAATCATTTATATCATAGTAACGTGGCTTATTGGCCATAAGACTGCCAGAGCACCAAGTGTCTTGGAGGACGTTTTCCACTTGGCTGTTTGTTGTCTTCATAGTTTGTTTAGTGTCTGTCAGATATCATTATGCTGATTTCAGACACATGAAAAATTGACTTCTGTCATGCAGTCAAAGAGGAGATCTTCCATCTTTGTGCATAGAGAAATGTTCATTAGCGGTTAATAACTATGTTTTGTTGATTAGTTGAGAGCTGAACCAACAAACAAGGTCTTTTAAAAAAGTCTTTCTATTATTCAGAGCTCTTGTGTCCAGGGAGAGAGCATAGTTTCAAAGTGTTGGGCTTCTCTAGCTAGTTCCTAAAAACATAATTTTTCAGAGTGCTTAAAAGTCAAGAACTCAAAATTTCGTTATTATTTTTCAATTTATTTTAGTAATTATAATTTCCTGATGTGTTGTAGAGGTACATTTCCTTTCCTTTCCTTCCTCCCACTCTCTCTCTCTCTCTCTCTCTCTCTCTCTCTCTCTCTCTCCTCTCTCTCTCTCTCTCTCTCGTTTTTAATAGGCTGAAAGGGTGAATGAACCACTGTTTGGGAAACAGTAGAGGAGAATCTCTTGTTCCTTCTTCCAAGGAAACACTAACTTTCCAGTGGAGCCAAATCTTAGACATTGTTGGACCACATTTACCTGTGAGTGGGGTTATGGTATATTCAAACGTCCTGCACCTAATTGTGAGTCTCCCTTCTTTCTCTTGCCCCATGAAGCAAGAGCCAGAGAAACTGTCAAAGGGTGTTTTCCAAAGGTAACCCTAGCTGTACCATTCTCTGTCTTTGCCCTTCTTAGCATCCACAAACATTCTCACCTCTTTAGTCTTTTGTACTAAGTGGCCAACCTGAAGTCAATAAGACCCTGAGATATGGATTTGTAGTTACACTGGTGAGAAGGGCACTTAAAGTCATCCTTTCACCAGGTCTTAATTGATAACCCAGCTAACCAGAGATCTCTGCATTGGAGTTTAAGTACAGGATCAACTCATAATAAACTGGTAATTTTTTTGCCATTTTCTATGGATCCGATGCTTATTTCTTCTTTGTGGAAATCAGGGGAAAAGGAATGACTGGGGCAAAGACTAGACTGAAAAATTCCTGGATTTCTTGGCTCTGATACCGTAGAAGTATTCTGCAAAGTCTCCTAATAACTCATAAGCTGTCTTGGGACTTTGTTTTTATTCTCCTCATTGTCTAGTTATCGTCGTCGTCATCGTCATCATCATCATCATCTTCTTCATCTTTTGGATAGTACTCAGAGTCTCTGTAACTGAAATTGCACAAGAATTAAGAAAATATTGAAAGAAACCAGGATCTAAGATGGTTTTATGTAAGGCTACCAGGGGAAGGTAGTGACAGAATAATAATGTTAAAGTTCATTATCTTCATAATGGTCCCAACAACAACCTTAGCAGCTGACACCTATTGAGTATTTAGTATGTGCCAGAGCCCATGGTCATTGCCTTATAGATGCCATTTTACTAAATTCTCAAAACAACCCAATGACGTAAGTACTATTATCCTGTCCATTACACAGATTAGAAAACTAAGCGCTAGCAACATTATGTAATTTCCCCAAAGTCCAAAATGACACTAGTGTCTGGTATTATGTTATTTGGGGCATTTGGAAGGAAAGTGATGACTTCACAAATCTCATTTCTAGATTTATGTTCTTATGAATAGTACAAGCAAAATTTGGAAAGGGTCTGAATACAAATATAATTTTATGAAATTTATTGATAAGACATATTCATTAAAATAAAATGCCATCTTAGGCATCTACCTTTATTGGGAGATGCACTTTTATTTAGACTTATATCCTAACTAAAATTATAAGTTGTTGAATTTCAATTTTCCATCTAGCTCTGCTTACTAGTTAAGCCTATGGGTTTTCTTTCAATACATAGCATTGACTATCTGAGCTCTAAGCATTTATTACTGAGTAAGAACCTCATACTCTTTGCTACTCTGTACCTAAAAGAAGTTTGGTAGGAAAGCATACATTTCTGGACTGTCTTCTTAAAAACATGTAGTCTGTCCATTCTTTCAGACATTTTTTTTCTTTAAGATAAACCACCCAGATTTACTGAGTTCATCTTTGGAATTATACATTAACCTACATTGAAAAATATTAGCAAAATATTCCCTTTTTGTTGCACCACGTTGGGTTTACCAGGGGTGCCAAAAAAATGTATACACATGATTTGTATTCCTCTTTTGTTACCAGTATATTTTGACTATTAAAATTTTAATACAGTTTTCTCCTTTCTTAAATGTGGATACATTTTTTTGGCACCCTCTCTATTATGAACTCAAAACCAGGAAGAGTTGGGCCTCTCTTGATGAAAGGTTTCTTTAATTCCTATGAGCAATGGACTACATTGCTGATCACGTTTCTATTTTACCTTCACTCTAATCTGCTTTGTAGCAGATAGGCACATGCAGTGTCCCAGTGTTACTGTGTACTAGTAGTTTGAGAAATGGAGTCATAGAATATTAGTACTCTGGACTATGGTAGATCTATTTCTAATTATTATTTCTTTGATATCAAGACATGATTTGTAACGCTATCTATAATAAACTGTGGTGAAAGGAGAGATTCTTTGATGGCGGAACACAGTAGAATAGAATTGAAAGGATTATTTAAAGACATTTTCAGTTGATGAGTTTCAAGTTTTTCATCTTAGGAGCTCCCACATGCTCCAGCCCGTCCACTGCTGTGTGCCATCACTTGTGAATTGTGTTTGTATTTGATAACGCACTGGACATGGCTACTGACTATTGTTGATTTAAGAGTCATTAAATATACATTTTTGAACAGTGTCCTCAATGACCAAGTAGAAGAAACAACGGAGAATTAGATATGAAACCGTGCTTAACTGTAGTCTAGTTCATAATTTTCATCAAAGGCTACTTTTCTTGTCAGGATGATTACTTATTTGTAAAGCAGCTAGGTCAATGTATAGTTACCTTTCACATTTCAACTTCCCTAATATCACTAATTGAAATTTTTATCTGGATATTTTCCCGAAAGAGTTTACTTATTTACACGAACAGCATGGAAAATGAAGTTAATACAATAGAAAATCGGAGCATAGGGGGAAAAGAAAATGAAAATATGCTAGCTCTATGATAATTTACACAGTCAGACTTTACATTTATCTCAGAGCTTCCTGGCATAGAAGGGAAAGAAAGGAAAATGTGGCCAGTTACAATGGGATTTCTTACCTGTTATATCATAGTACAAATGGAACATTGTAATTATTTTAAGAGACATAGTGGAAAATAGAGGAACCTGAATAGCTTTATGAAACCTAAGATCTAGCTCATCTGAGGGCTGAGAGGATTAACATTTGGGCACACTTGTAAACACTTGGGAATACACAGCTAAGGCATGGCATCATGGTTGGAAAATCATGATGTTCACATTACCAGAGAAAAAAGTGTCTCCTAGTGTCTCTGTGGGAAAATGCTTTTCCTAGGTCTAAAATCTTAAATACTATATTTATCACATTAAGAATAAATAAGGATAGATTCTTAGATTTACAGTTTATAACTATATATGAGGTCGGACAATTAAGTTTGCAAACTTGTTGCAACAGTGTTGCTAACCTTTTTTGACATCAGAGGGATTATTCATTAGGAATTTGTACCAACTGGACAAACAAGTAACCAAGTTGACTATTCGGAAGTGCTGAACAGGCTGCGTGAAAAAGTTAGATGATCTGAACTTTTCGCCAACAGTTCAAGGCTCTTGCATCACCACAATGCACCAGCTCACAGGGCACTGTCGGTGAGGGAGTTTTCAGCCACATTATTCAAACAAATAAGTGTTGGAAGACCCTCCCTACTCACCTGATCTGGCCCCCAATGACTTCTCTCTTTGCCCAAAGATAAAGGAAATATTGAAAGGAAGATATTTTGATGACATTCAGGACATCAAGGGTAATACGATGACAGCTCTGCTGCCATTCCAGGAAAAGAGTTCCAAAATTTCTTTGAAGGGTGGACTAGGCAATGGTATCAGTGCATAGCTTCCCAAGGGGCGTACTTCAAAGGTGACCATAGTGATATTCAGCAATGAGCTATGTAGCACTTTTTCTAGGATGAGTTCACGAACTTAATTGCCAGACCTTGTAGTCATTCATTTTTGATGTTAATTAGTGCAATGGTTTGCCATTAGTAAAAAGGACTTTGTTTATACATTTGTTTGATTTTCACTGTCTCTAGGCATGGTTCTCTTCCTGTGTGGCAGGTTACAGCATCATCCAGCTCTCCAAAGGAATTTCTTAGAGTAAGAGATATAGGGCTTTCCTCCCTGTCTTCTCATAGAAAAGACATAATTTCCCTTGGGGAATATTAAGACCAGCTAGTTCTTTAACCATGACAGTGATGTATGAGTTTGTGTTCTGCCATTGCCCTGCCCTTCCAAACCCTGTGAATGGCTTGGAAGGGCAGGGCACTGCAACTTTGATGCCTGCAGTAAAAGAGAGACAATTTTTCATATAAATGTAGACTTTCGCATCATGAACCAATTTGCCCGCTTCCAAGTTGTGCAGGTTGTAACGGGCAGTATTTTGGAAACCAACATACAGGTATAATCAGCTACTAAGACACATAAGCAGAATGTGTGGAAAATGTTTTTCTCCTAGAGGGCCTGTGAGAGGTGTGGAAAGGAGCTTTTAAAACGAGGGAGACACCAAATCCTGTTGCCATGCAGGGCTTTAAAAAGTAAACAGTATACACACTCCTAAGGGCTTTTCTTTGGAGGATCTGGATTGGAATGAGAACAGCAGGTATATTTAACAGTTGCCATGAAAAGCAGAGGAGCTAATCCAAGCCCAGAAGTTTCGTGTCAACAGGTAGCTTGGCTAAAAGTGAGGGGAACGTCATTATAAGTGCTATTATTTTTCAGGTAGACGATATTACTCCAGGACAATTATTTTACTAGTTTGGTTTCAAATAATGTGATCTTTAAAAATAAGTTTCTATATTCTGCTTTGTGATACTTGTGGGACTTAGCTAACTACGTTTCTCAGGTTCCTTTGTCAGATAGTTTCTTATTATTAGATTCTATCAATGGAAGGCACCAGAAGCAAACTAGAAAACAGAAGGAGGGAAGAAAGGAATGTCTTCTCCTTTTTTCAGTTTCTGTGTTATCACTCCAGCATCAGGGGAAAGCAGCTCCAGGGTCCAGCTTCTTTCTTAACTCCCAACATCCCCTTCACTGTTTTCCTAAGAGGAACCAGCAACTCCAAGGACAAATCCCATTGGCAGACAGAGTAACAGTTGTTCTGCTGCCTGTCACCTACGAGGCTGGATCTGCGCAGTCAGATCTTCTCTAAAGCCAACATTCCAATGATTGAGAGCTTCCTCCCACAGCTTAGAGCACCAGGTCTCCAGGGACCCCTCCCATGAACTTCTGTGCCCCTAACCTTCTCCCCTTTTTGGCTTCTGCAGACCTACCATGTATTGATTTCCTTTTTTGCTCTTTCAAACTTTTCATGCTATGGGAAGTTTCCTAGATTAATTCTTCTCTTTTTGAAATACCCAGGGTCGTTTCTGTTTACTTAATTGGGCCCTGAGTTACACGGGCCGTAGGGCCCATCACCAATTGCTGAGGCCGGAGAATGACCACAATTGGTCAAGCCTGGGAGATACGCTTACTTCTGTAGCTGAGAATGTGGGTTTTTACTAGATAAGGGGTAGGGAGGAAGGACGGCACTATGGACAGCTACAGGGCAAAAACTATAGGCATCATAGTCAAAACCAGCTTTGTGTTCGTTCATGGTCACCTGGTGGAAAGAGGAAGAAGAAGAGTAACAGGAAAGAATGAAGTGAGATGAAAGGAGGACTTTTGTTCTGAGATGGACATTCACATTTAAGTTCTTATGGGAAGAATTAACTTTATGGGAAGAAGTAAGGCGACAAGAGGAAGAAGAGACAATGGATGGTGTTGAGGTTAAAAGAGGGTAGGAACTCGGGTTGAAGCTGGGCCTTGAGCAGGACGTGGGCACTTTTACTGAAATTGGAGTGAAGGAGGCAATAGTGGATTTAGGTGCAGGGACATTTGCTAGGAATGTTGGAGGAACTTGTTGGAGTCCACCTCTGTTGGCCTCTGTTTTCTGTCAGTCATTTTCAGCAAGCAGGGAGAATGGATCTGGGGCAGAAGCTTGAGGAGAGAGAAGATGTGAAAAAGCCCTCTTTTAAAAGGAGACAGAAAGTTGGTCAGAGAAACACAACAGAAATACTGAAGGCACACTTAAATTTAGTGATATGAATTTGTAAGTGTACCAGCTTGCTCTCCTGTGTGGTCTTTTCATTTAAATTCTGGTGCATGGGCATGGAGTAAGTATAGAGAAACTATGAAGAAAATGTGTAGTAAGTGTAGAGACAGCATCAAGAAAATATGGAAAAAGTGGATATTTAGTTTCTTCCAGAAATTTTGCCATAAATAGGGGATGGAAAGAGGGACAAGGGAGCTTAAAGTTTTGGCAAGAGAATACTGCAGTGACAGACCATTATATTTATTCTGGAAAAAGAGAGAACGAAAGACCGAAAGGAGCTAAAGGAAAGAGATACGGAAGGACTGGAGAGCCCAAGGAGATCCAGGAGTGATCCCACTGGGGGTATTTGAACAAGCCATGTGAAGGATAGAAGGTAATGGGTCACAGAGCAGAGTATTTGAATTAATAGTCTGATGACTTTATCAAGATGACAATCATGAAAGTCGTCCGATAAGGTAGTGGAGGAAAATTTGGACAAGACAATGTTAAGAAACCAAAAAATATTTATTTTTAATTGTTAGGAGAAGGCCTGTGTATATATATTCCATGCTTTATACATTCCATATTTCTTTTCTCCCGTTAAATTGTGAGCCCACTGAGAGCAGGGACTGTGTCTAAAACATATTTTTGTTCATCTAAAGTCTCACAAAAACTCTTTCCCATAGAATATTTTGACAGAACACTATTTTAATGAAATAATGAAAATGGAAATTCAAGGAATTTTTTTGACCTGTTTCATTGCCTTCAGGAATGGAGATATGATTATTTTCTTTTACCAAGTGAGCTAACTTCAAATAGGTAGACACTTAGTTGATTTAAAAGAGAACGCATTCTTCTGAATTTGTTGGGACACAGAACATTACTGGTTTTTGTTTTGTTTTATTTTCTCTCTACGCATGGCTTGTAAAATCAATCATGAAATGTCTATTACTGGGCATAACGTGCTGGCTCAGAGGGATGTGGTACTGAGTGGCAATGACAGTCCAACCACTGGTGACGAGGGAAATGGGAGGAGTAAATGACTCCCGTGCTGTCATCTTTCCTGTTTCAGAGCCACCGGAAAGGTGATGTGCTTCTCCTTTGCATACCATTTCCTCTATGTAACATTTCAGTTGGACCCTCCCTCTTTACCTCATGCCCACCGTCTCTGGTCTCCTCCCCACACAGCTTCCTGACACTTAACACAGTTTTGGATTAAGCTACCAACTGATTAGTGCTTAGAGAACTTGAAAAGTCACCATCCTACAGTTATGTTTATTCAGAGTGACATCCCATGTGATACTCATTACAAATGGTAGCTGCTTTCATGACCCACCTGCTCCTTCTGCTTACGGCATTTCTCTTGCTCAGAAACTTTTAATCAGTGAGTCAATCACTCGTGATGTGGATTGAAATTGAGTTATACAAGTGAAAGGGCAAAGTTTGTAAAGGACGTACGTATTTAAAACTAAATCTAAGAGGAAACAACTGAAATGCCTTTCAGTGGCTGAATGGTTAAGCAAACACTGGCACATGCATGTAATGGAATACTGCTCAGTAATGAAAAGGAATGAACTATTGACACATGCAACCTCTTGGACAGATCTAAGGGCATCATGCTTAGTGAAAAAATCCAGTCTCAAAAGATTGCACACTACATGATTCCATTTATATAACATTCTCAAAATGATAAAACAATAAAGATAGTGCATAGATTAGAGGACAGGGACGGTGTGGGAAGGGATGACTCTAGAAGAGGAGCATGAATGAAGAGTTCATATTATGCTCATGGAACAGTTGTGTATTTTTTTTTATCACCATACTTAGTTACAATTTTTACAAATTTTTTTCTTTTGATGAGAACTTTTAAGATCTGCTCTCTTAGGAACTTTCAAACATACAATATAATAACTATAGTCACCATGCTGTACCTTATATCCCTATGACTTACTTATTTTATAACTGTAAGTTTGTACATTTTGACCGGCTTCATCCATTTCACTCACCACCCTCCCTGCCTCTGGCAACCACCAGTTTTTCTTGGTGTCTATGAGTTCTGTGTTTTTGTTTTTGTGATTCTACATATAACTGGATCATACTGTATTTGTCTTTCTCTGTTTGACTTAATTCACTTAGTATAATGCCCTTAAAATCCATCCACATTGTTTTAAATGGCAGGATTTCCTTCGTTTTATGGCTGAATAATATTCCATTATATATGTCATATATATCACATTTTCTTTATCCATTCATCCAGCGATGGGCACTTAGGTTGTTTCCATGTCTTAGCTATTGCAAATAATGCTGCAAAAAACATGGAGGTTGGGTGCCTTTTCAAGTTAGTGTCTTCATTTCCTTTGGATAAATACCCAGAAGTGGAATTGCTGGATCATAGGGCAGTTCTATTTGTAATAATTTATTGAGGAACCTCCCTGCTGTTTTCAATAGTGTTTGAACCAATTTATATTCCCATCAACAGTGTACAAGGTTTCCGTTTTCTCCACAACCTCACCAACACTTGTTATTATTTTTTTCACAATAGCCATTTTAACAGGTATGAAGTGATATCTCATGTGGTTTCAATTTGCATTTCCCTGCTGATGAGTGTTGGTGAGCACCTTTTCATGTACCTGTATGTACATTGGCCATCAATATGTCTTCTTTAGAAAAATGTCTATTTGGATCCCCTACCTATTTTTTAAAATTTTTAATAAATTTATTGGGGTAACATTGGTTCATAATATTATATATAAATTTCAGGTGTACAGCTTTATAATACGACATCTGTATCCTCTATTTTATGCTCACCATCCGAAGTCTAGTCTCTTTCTGTCACCATGTATTCGATCCCTTTTACCCTCTTTGTCCTCTGCCCATTTTTAATTAGATTTTTTTTTTGCTCTTGACTTCTGTATGTTGATTGTGATGGGGACTACATGAATCTGTATATGGTACTAAATTGCATAGAAGTATACAAACTCAGACAGGCAAATGAATACATATAAAAACTAGTGAACACTGAATAAGGTATGTAGTCTAATTAGCAGTTGTATTAGTAAGGATTCTTCAGAGAAACAAAAACAGAACCAATAAGAGATATAATCTATTAGTCATTTGCTCATGCAATTATTGGCTCATGCAATTATGGATCTATTACTGGTATTGGCACGTGCAATTATCAAGAAGTCCCATGATCTGTCATTTGGAAGCTGGAGCCACAGGAAAGCTGATGGTGTAATTTGAAGTCCTGAAAACCAGAGGAGCCAACTCCTTTATGTCAATGACTGGGGGTGACTGAACATTCCAGACCCTGACCTGGTTCTCGGGTAACTCTTCATTATTGTTCCATGTCTACTAAACTGGATAATGGTCTTGGACAAGGTCTATACTTTCTGATTATGTTATTTGCATACCAGTCCCAGCTTACATGACCTTTTCTTGTAGGGCCTTTCCTTTGTCCGCCATTCTGAATTCAGTAATTCTGTCCCATTATTCTTTCTTGGAGGTAGGAGTACTGGTCTTTTCCATCATAACACACCACATTTTGCATTCATATAATATTTGTTTGTGCATTTAATGCCCATCTCTTCACTAGACTTTCAGCCCAATGAGGGCAGAGACTGTCTGTTTCCTTCCCTAAATGGGGAACAACCCATGTGCGTGCATATATCTAGAGTACTCAGAGCAGTGGGAAAAGCAAGGGGGAAGGATCTGAGGTGGGAGATTTCCTGAAAGTTTGTTGAAGAGAAATGAGGCCAGTGTGGCTGTGTCACGTGAGCACCATGGAAACCATAGGAAATGGGGACAGAGAGGTAACAGGAGAATGGGGAGTGGGGAAGATGATTTCAGGGTTCTATAGGCCTATAATGACTTTGGCTTTTTCTCTGTGTGAGATGGGAAATCTCTGAAGGATTTTAAGCAGAAATACACGATGTGACATATTTTAAAGGTATTGCCATTTTCCGGTTTCTGAATATCTCTTTAAATTAAACAAACTTGAAGGGAAAAGAGGAGTGCTGTTTATCAACTCCCTAAAATCTCACATCTGCTATATAGGGGACGCTATGTCAAGTGTTTCTCTTGCATCATTTCCTTTGGTTCTGTTATTTACCACATTTAACAAATTAAGGAACTAAGGCTTAGGGAAGTTACAAAAATTACCCAAGGCCTTATAATTAGCAAATACAAATTTCTGATATAAACCTAGGCCTGTTACCTCAAAGCTCATTCTCTGAGCCACTCTGCTCTATTTCTGGAGAGTAATGTGATTTAAGAAGAGGAAGGAGATAAGGCTGTAGATATAGATGGTGTTTAGATTGTCAAAGATTATGTACGCCATATATAGTAGATGTTTATATATATTTTCTGTCTTTTGTCTGTCTGGCTTCCCTCTCCCTTCTGGCTTTGGTTCTCTCTCATAGTACCTGCTCCCCAGGCCTGGGGTGGGCACCAGATATGTATCTGGCCTGTCGAAGTGACTCATTCATTCCTCCAGCTTCAGTGATTGATCCAAGGATGAACATGTGATCCCAGCCACGCCAACCAGAAACTTGCCTTTTGGAGTTTTCATTGAAAGTAGAGAATAGGATTTCTCTTTTGGCTCTTGAAGATGAAAGTATGTAATCAGGAAATGGCATCAGTCATCTTTCTTTCTACATGGGGAAACTAGTCCACAATAGGAAAAAAAAATAATTTGGGCATGGCAGTCTTCATTGGCAGTCAACTCAGGAATGCTTTGCAATGTGATCCACAGCAGAGATGGAAAAAGGGAGTGAATATTCTTTTTGCATAAAATTCCTTCAGGCATATTAATGTTAGCTCTCTCAAAATAAAGTCAAAAATTTGTAAGTGGGTAGAATCTCTCTAACAGCAGTAAGTTTCCTAAAGAAAAGCAATCTTCTCTATGCTAGGCTGTTCATGCTTTAAGAGAAAATGGACCTCTATCTGGACTGGACACTTCTATCCATATTCTTTCCCTCCTCCTGAACTCACCCCATAAAATCAACAAACATTAAGATCCTTCTCTTCATAAAGTCAGCAGAAACAGAAGAGATGCCCATAACCGTAATTTGCAAGAATCTAAAGAGTAGGCAGATCCACAACGTATAGACAGTGCTTATCACACCTCCACTCAAAGCCTCCAGAGAATCTCCATCACATTTAGGACAAATCTAGCCTGATATCACCACGGCTTATGAGGCCCTAGATGATCCAGCGTAAAGCTTCCTTTCTGACCTCATCGTCTACTCGTTTCCTTCTTGTTCATTCTACTCCAACCAACTGGGCTCCTTGCTGTTCTGAGACACTGAGCACTCCTATTTCAGAAGTCATGCATGTTCTGTTTCCTCTTTCTGAAATACCTTTCTCTCAGACACCCACATGGCTCTCTCACTTCTTTCAAATCTCTGTTCAGATGTGACCAAATCATTGAGGTCTTTACTGCCCTTCCAAAATGAAATAACCTACCCAAACGTATATGCTATTTTTATAGTATTTATCACTCCTTACTTGTCTATTTGTTAATTGTCTGTCTCTGAAAGCAAGGACTCTATTGCTTTGGCCACTGCAGAATCTCTTGCACCCTCTGGTGCCTAGCAGTGAGTGCTCAATAAGTGTTCTTTGATTGGCTGAGTGAACGGAACTGTGACATTGTGATAAAAATTGATTTGTAATTATGGCTGAATTATTCAGAATTCCTTGAGTATTGTTATTCTGACATTAACATCAATACATATTTTCCTTTCTAAAATATGTTATGCACATACACATATACACAAGTGTAAGAACCCCTGACTTGGTAGAGTGGTAAACATAGTTAAAATCACTTTGGTGATTAAGTGAAGGGTACAATTAAGGGAGATAAAATTGTAAACAGACCATTGTAATTCAGGCTTCAAATGATGGGAGATTGAATTAGGCAAGTAGAAGTGGATATAGGTGCATATTAAAAATTTTAAGTGGTACTATCAGCAGAGCTTGGGAAGTGTCTGTCGGGAATGAGTTAAAGGGAACAGTTAAGGATGACTCCATATTTCTAGGTTGGGTTGCACGGTTGGTGATCATGCTACCAGTTGAAAGAGAGAGTACCAAAGAGGGTAATATGGAGGTGGGGATAATCATGAAGCTAATTTTGGCAAGACTGACTTAAGGTAATGATGAAGACAGCCAAGCACATATGACCAGCAGACCACTGGACATATGAGGCTGAAGGTCAAAGGCATGGTCTGCAGATTGATTTAGATTGTGGTGTCCACCCAGCAATGCCAACCTGTCAACATGCTCCAAAAACGAAATCATCACCATCCCTCCAGACCCCTCCTCTTCTTTCTGTATTATCTCTAAGGTGATATATTCAAATTTTACCATCTTAAAGTGAAAGATGTGAAGTAACTTATTTTTAAACTAAGTATGATTTTACTGAAATCATAAATGCACCAAGTCTGATTATCAAATAAGTAGTCTTATAAGTGAGAAAAACTGTCTCCCTGTCTGAACCATTACTACTCCCCTGGACCAACCCCTTTTAGCTCTTAGTATTTTCTTTTAGGACTAATCTTTATATTCCTAGATATTATGCTTATACTATTTCTTGGTTTATCAATTTTACACATTTTTTATTATTTTCCTGTAATGCAGATGAGCTTTTTTGCCTTGTTACTGTTTATCTCCTCTCCTATCATCCTAATCTAACTTTATCACCATTTTTTTTGTCAAATCAACAGAATGTTTACATTGTTGTGAATATATAAAAAGCTTCTGAACCAAGAGTGTACTGATAGCTTAATTAGCTCTCCTTGTTTGACCCAAATTTAATTTTTCCTTCAGCCAAATTCACTTAGCTTTTCATTTGTTTAGTTTTTTTTATATCAATGCTTTATATTTGGAAATATTCCATCATGCCTATTAAATTGTTATCAATATTATTTTCCAAGATGTCAAACATATCAGGTAATCTCTCAATTCTCTATTTTTTTTCTGGAGACCCAACCCCCAAGCCCTTTGTCCTCTTGGCCCAATGTAACCAGTTGTTTCTAGGTTTGCTGAGTGTCTCAGCCCGGTTCTGTAACATTCACCATCAATGTGGAACTGAATTTTATCATTCTACTATAGTGGATACCTTGTGTAACAAGACCCATTATTTTCCTCTTTCCTGTTTTATGCCTTTATTTTACTTTAGCAATCCTCTAATACCTTCTTGTGAACGAGTATTTAAAAGGTCCATTTTTCCCTCCTTTCTTTCTCTTTTTCAGTCCTTGCATCTCTGAAAAGTCTTATTTAGCCTCACGTTTGATTTAGAATTTGGCTAGCTATAGGATTTCATCTTGAAATTTTTCCTTCAGAATGTAAAAGGTTTGTTCCCACTGATCCCTGGTGTCCTGTGTTGTTCCTGAGAAGTCCAGTGCCATCTCATTTTCTTTCTTTTAATTGTAATTTACTTTCCATCCTTCCTCTGGAAAATTTCCCCCCACTTCTTCATCACTAGTGTCCTGAAATTTCATAACATTATGATTTGTGTCTGTTTTTATTTTCTAAGCTAGTATTCAATAACCTCTTTTCACTATAAAAACACTTATAATTTAAAGAAAATTCCCCTATATTTGGATTGTTTTCTTTTTCTAAACCTCTTTTTTATTAGAAGTTAGACTTCTTGGATTTCTCTAATTCTTTTATCTTTTCTTTCCCTTTCCCGTATATATCTTTTAGTCTACTTTCCAGAAGATTGCCTTGAGTTTAGCTTTCTACA
Source organism: Rhinolophus ferrumequinum (assembly GCF_004115265.2). Taxonomy (NCBI): domain Eukaryota; kingdom Metazoa; phylum Chordata; class Mammalia; order Chiroptera; family Rhinolophidae; genus Rhinolophus; species Rhinolophus ferrumequinum. The sequence goes on from NC_046305.1 coordinate 17,281,534, forward strand.
CATAATGAATTCTTTACTGTTAGCATCATATTTACTTTCCACACACTTTTTTTTTTTAAATTTACTGATTGCTTCATTTTCATGACATTATCTTTTGTTTTAAGAAAGTCAGAATTTCTCATCTAAACACATTGATTAAGGTAGGGTTTTTGCTAAGTGAGGGAAGACTGAGGAGTAGCATAGCTTCCAAGTGTGGGGGAATGAACCATGGTATGTTTTAGCTAATTTGCCTAACCCATACTACTCGCCTTCTCTGCTGCCTCTTCTCTGCTGCTATTAGCTCCTCAAGGAGTTTTCACTCCTACTCTACTTTTCCAAAGGTGAACTCCTGATGCGCTGAAGGCCCAAGTGTGAAATGCAAACATTATACGATTAATAGAATAGAATGTCGACTTTAGAGTGAGGGAGTTTGGGGGCAAGATTTAAAATCATAAACAAAAAATTTATAGTTTTGACTTCATAAAAAAGCAAAATTTCTATTTAAGATAGCACGGTAGTGTTCTAATATACCAAAATATTTATAGTTATCTCTGGATGGAGAGAATGTATGATAGGGAAGAAAGAAAACGCAACATCAACTGACTGAAATAAAATTGAGGAATAACAGATTAGGCCTAGCTGAGGTCGGAGTGTAACAAGGTGTGAGTTAAGGTGGGAGAGAGCTGTTAGTACAGAAATCAGGGGAAAGATCAGGGGGAAAATTTTATGAGCTAATACAGTGCTAAACGATAATAAAGGTTACCTTGGAAAGGGGTGGATGGTGGCTGAAATGGAGTAAAAGTGAAAATCATAGACCATTGAATAGTTTATCTACAAGTCCCTGTAATCTAAAAGATGGGCAAGAGTTGCGGGGAATTGCAAGACTCTGAGCCATGTATCAAAATCTTCAATGTCTAATTGAGGTTTATCCAAGGATAATATGGTCTAGGGAGTTGATAGACTACATCTGTAGGATGAGCTGCTTTATTCAAAGAAACATACTCATCTGTAGCTAAAGCTGGCTATTCATAAATGGCAGCGCTTAGGCTCAATCTAGGAGAAATCACATTTGTAACAAAGGATCATTACACTATATTTAGTCCAAATATATTTCCCCTCTATTTACCTTTATCTATTTATTAGACATTTTAGGTAGTGTTGAAAATCTCCACTTTCTTACTAACCTGACTATTTAATATTTCAACCTCTCAATTTATGTGCAGACCTAATTGTGTCAGTGAATCCAGAATAAAAGATGTAAAGGGAGAGAGCGCCTCTGGGATATGACAAACAACCTTTCAAGTCTAAGAAATTTTGTAAATATGCTGATTTACAGAACAAGTCTTTTAATTGTTTGGGTATCATCTGATTGTTTTGTATGCCCCAGGTCTGGCTGACCCACTTCCTGGTTTGATAAAGCCTGTTTGGAAGCCAAGAAAACACTGGCAAGATTAATCCAGAGGAAGTACTTAAGAACTCATTTCATTTATGTTTCTTTACAAACATTTCCACTCCCATCCTTTACCTAAACCATTAACACTTGTCCGGTCCCCACTCCCTTCCCTTCAAAAAACCCACCACAGACAGTTAGGAAAACAAAGTTATATTCTGGTTCTCCATGGGTGGTCCTATGTTTGAGATCAGTGTCGACAATTAGTGAAGAATTTAGGACTGGCTTTTTTTCCCCCCTCTCATAAAATGCAGTGAAAGTAATCCTGCTAGTATACACCTCCCTTCAATCCTGAAGTTTGTTTCTTCTTCTGACTCCATCGTCCTTTAATAGTCACTCAGTATTGACTTTAATGGGTCCCTTAGAGGCTTCATTTCCCAATATAGCCACATTGGGGGTGAGATCTTCAACATACAGATTTTAAGGGGACACAAACACTGAGTCCATAACACAGCACCCTCACTGTATAAAGCAGAAAGAGATCCAGAGAGGATAGAAACTCAAGATCCAAAAAGACCCAAAGGTTGTTAAGATTAACCATTCCCCTGATGTTTTCGGCCTTTTAAATAACTTGATAAAGTAAATTCGTGGTGAACTGGATCTCTTTGTTACTTGATTCTCAGTTGAAAGCTTTTTCCATGTCATTACTACCCTCTCCTTATATACTGCTCTTAAGTCTTTTCCAAGTTGTTAGGATTCCTTTTCACTGCAGGAGAACCCACTGCCCTAGGTTCTTCACTTGGATCCTGTTCAAGGGCTTAAAGAACTATCTGAAGCTTTAGGACAGTTTTTAGGTTGTTGTTATTTTTATTTTAAATGTATAGCTTTTGCTCAAAATAGTGACAGCAAAAGAGTCCATCCACTAAGCAGTAATTTTCTGTATCCTACCAGAGGGACCTAGTCTTCTCATTACAAGTGTCTTTCAATGCTAGATGTGACGTATCCACTCAATCAAAAACCAGTGAGGAGTATTTCGGGTGTTTCCAGTACTGAGCTTTGCTCTAAGAATAGAAAAATAAATACCACAATTCTGTAATAAAGACTTAGTGAAAGAGAGAATGATAAGGAGGAACTGGCGAGAAGTCAGTTTATTGAGCATACAAGTTTCTCTGACTCTAAGCCCCCTTACACCCCCTTTTTTTTCATTTCACCATGCTATGATAATCCCCAATTTGACTTGCTTCTTCCTTCTTTCTTGCTTCCTTAATTAAACCTGCAGTGTACAGGGCACAAAGTGTTTGTTTTCTCATTCAGAGCTGATATCATGTTGGGAAAAGGGGGAATTTTAGCGGTGTACTTATTTTGCAAGTAGATGAGGCTTTCATTTTCAATTTTAATTCCAAGGAGAAATTTATGCATTTTTATTTAAAATCTCCCTCCAATTCACACAAAGTAGACTAGAGTTGATTTCATCAGAGCATTAGCAGAAAGTCAGCATACAGGAAGGAAAGGTAATCAACTCTACAACTGGTATTTGCAGGAAAATTCCCCTAAAAGGCACATCTCTGGAGAAATTCAATGATGACTACATGAGCTTAATTAAGACTGTACTTAATACAAATGTGTAAGACAAGACCTGATACAAAAATAAGTAATAAGGGCCTTGAAGCAAGAACCACATACCCTCTAATCCATGTGGGATACCAGAAGGAGACACCATAACATTAATGTGTAATAGAAGGAGACTGTACTCAAAATGCACTATATGATTTGTTTTACACACACACACACACACACACACACACACACACAAGGTCTGAAAATTAAGTTCACGAATTGTTGCAACGATATTACTAACCTTTTTTTGATATCAGAGAGATTATTCATTATGAATTTGTACCAACTGGACAGTTAACCGAGTTTACTATTTGGAAGGGCTGAAAAGGCTGCATGAAAAAGTTAGACGACCTGAACTTTTTGCATCGTGGTTCTGTCATGGTTCTTGCATCACGACAATGCACCAGCTCACACGGCACTGTCTGTGAGGGAGTTTTTAGCCAGTAAACAAATAACTGTATTGGAACACCCTCCCTGCTCACCTGATCTGGCTCCCAATGCCTTCTTTCTGTATCCGAAGAGAAAGGAAATATTGAAAGGAAAACATTTTGATGACATTCAGGACCTCAAAACTAATAGGACGACAGCTCTGATGGCCATTCCAGAAAAAGAGTTCCAAAATTGCTTTGAAAGGTTGACTAGGCGCTGGCGTCAGTGCATAGCTTCCCAAGGGGAGTACTTCGAAGGAAACCATAGTGATATTCAGCAATAAGGTATGTAGCACGTTTTCTAGGATGAATTCTCGAACTTAATTGTCCGATTTTGTGTGTGTGTGTGTGTGTGTGTGTGTGTGTGTGTGTGTGTGTGTATGTGTGTGTTCAAATATCGTGAAATATGTATATTTCTTGCCTTTTCCAGCTCCTAGAGGCTTCCCACATTCTGGGTCCCTGGCCCACTTCCATCTTCAAAGCCAGTAAATGGTCAAGTCTTTCCCACATTGTATCACACTGACACTGACTCTTCCGCCTTCTTCTTTCGCACTTAAGGACTCTTATGATTGCCATCGGGTAATCCGGGAAAATTTCTTTATTTTAAGGTCAGAAGATTTGCAACCTTAATTCCATCTGAGGCTTTTTATGTAACACATGACAAATTCTGGGCATCAGGACTTGGACAACTTTAGAGGAGGGCATGATTCTGTCTACTGCAATTACTAACTTAAAAAACACTCTAGGTAATGTTTCCTAAATAGTATGACAGGGCAGAACTTTCCTGAGCTGTAAAGCTTCTTATCCCGTCTTTTGTCCCCATTAAACTAATTGAGCAAGAGAGAATTATATTAAGTTACCACAGGATCTATAGATATTAAGTTAGCTTAGGAGTTGTGTATGAGAACAGGAAGTATGTAGCCTTCTCTAGAACTTCTCACAGTATAACTGAAGAAAATGAAACCCAGCGAGATCCCTAGTTCTTGATGTCACAGAAGCAAATATTAGAGTCTCAAATTACTTCTATTTTCTCTGATTTATTTATTACTATCAACACTTTATATGATTGGAGAAATGAAAAAATAGAAAAGTCATTTGCCTTGATAGATTGAAATAGAAAAATGAAAATCGCCATCTTAAATTGTATGTCAATCCTGAGCTAGGAATTCAGTAGACATTACTGTTCCCATTCTCTTTTAAAGGTAACGAATGTAGGGCTCTTATTAACCCCTTGCTAGAAAGTGGCAGAGCCAGGTTTGCCCTACTCCAAGTCCATGTCCTGGCTAGGAGCATATAGCCAGTGCACCATCTGCTATTACCATCAGGGATGTGAAAAGTCATGTTCTTGACTTATAAGAGCTGAATGAAGTAATTTAGTCGAGAAATTTACAATTGTTTTTATAATTCACAAGGTAGCTCTGGCTATTTCAAGTAATGCTCTAAATTTCTAAACATAAATTAGTCGTCATGTTCTAAATTTACCTGTTTATATGATGCACTTTATTAAGAATATTTGTGATATAGACCACCTTTTAAATGAATGAAGAGAATTAATAATGAGAAAAGAGAGAGCCGTATCAATCTGGTGTTAAACTCCCCAAAGCGGAAGCTTTAATACAATTAGACTATCCCCAATATTCAAAGTCTCTTTCTCTCTCTCTCTCTTTGAAGCCAGCACCTTCCATCTTAAACAGCATTTCAGATAACCCGACATTTACAACATTTTTGAATAGTAATCATTCAAGTCTGAATAAAATATACCATGACAATGTTACAGAAAATTTACATTTTAAGTGGTAGGTTTCAGGGTGTGGATGAAAGGAACATTCTTGTCCTTTGCATCATCTTCAATATTTTTTGCTTAACGAGATTGTTTACCCATTGGCCTTTCTTCCCTGGTTCTTTCTGAGAAGTATGTAAGCAGAAAACACTCTTTCAAGAGCATGTGAAATATACCCCACCCTGTCCTTTGTGGATGTTCTCATCATGAGCAGATATTGAGTAATAGCCAGGGAAAGTCATACTATAATGCTTACACAGCATCTGTTGTGAATAGTCAGGTACACAAGAGGGCCAGTGAACGCTATCTGGACAGAGTCCACTCGCACGACAACACAAGACGCTGAAGCACGAGAAGCCGAGGCAACAAGACCAGCCCAAATCTTATGCGTCTTCCGCTTGGTTTCCGCGATGAATTGTCTGGGAAAAGAAAAACTGATTGGGAAGTAAACTGAAGATAACTGGTCCTGTTTTCCTTATTTTATCAAATAATGATCTATTTGAAGTTCTATCCATGGGTTCAGCTGATAGGCAGTTTGGCCATTTATTTTTCTGAGCGAATTTACATAGACATACATTCTACTTAATTTAGGGCATTTAATTATCATGGGAGCAATACGACCCCTTTTGAATATTGATTGTGTTTAATGAGGGTCCTCAAACGTAGTATCTTTTGTCTGGATTGAAAAACAGAATGATTTGTGTACTACTTATCTTAAACTACTCCCCTCTGCTTCCTAGACTGTAGCTAAGCTCTGCAAACACTTGAATCCTTAATAGGACACGGGAATTGGAGATGGAATCGAGGGACAATTGTGATTGTTAAATCTCTCTTCAAATCTCAGCTTTGTTGAAAAGTACATAAAAAAAAAAGCAGCTTTGAGTTTCCTAAATCTATGATATTGTTGTTAAAATATAATTATTAAATAAGTTATAACACATGTCACAGATATCTATCTATACCTATTTATGTGGCATGAAGGAAAGTGAGGGAACATCAGGGGTTCAATTTTGAAAATGATAAATAACAGTTTCTTGTTACTAAAGTGATCATTCAAATATTGTGAAATACGTAATAGCCATATATCACTCTAGATTTTAATTTGGAGTGTCTATTTACTTACTATTTTTTTCATCTTTCTAACTATCAGTAAGTGCCCTAATCAAAAAGAAATTGCCTTTCATTGAGGTCCTGAAATGTTTTCTTGTGAATGAAGTACATGAGCTGTAGTACGTGAACATTATAAGAATTATTTCAATTTTGCAGTGACTTGCTTTGATTTTTCATTACTCACTCTATTATTCATTTTTGTGATTATTAAATAAGTTACTTTCACATAAGTGATGTGTATTAAAATCTACATACAGTAATTGGTTATGACATGCCAAAAACATTACCATTTATAAGAAATAGGATGACCCATGCACATTTCTAATCTTTACTACTGTTCTAACATGGTAAACCCTCTACCAGATAGAATGACTGAGAGTTCTTTTACTTTGTACATTATATTCTATATTAAAGATAGAAATTTGCAGGCTGGAAACTCAGGCAGAGTTGTTATGGTGCCATCTTGAGAATTTCTTCTTTGTCTGGGAGTCTCAGTCTTTGCTCTTAATGCTCTCAACTGATTGGATGAGGCTCACCACCTCATGGAGAAGTATATGCTTACTCAAAGTCTACTGATTTCAATGTTAGTCACATCTAAAAATTTATTTACAGCACGATCTAGGCTGGTGTTTGACCAAACAACTGGGCACCATAGCTTAGCCGACTTGACATATAAAATTAACCATTTTAGTTAATCCTTTACATTTTAATGATTCTAATAGGAGTGTAGTAGTGTCTTGCTGTGGTTTTAATTTGCATTTCCCTGATGACTAATGATGTTGAACACATTTTAATGTACTTATTGGATATTCATATATCATCCTGTTTAAGTTCCTGCTTTTGTTTTTTATTAAGTTGTTTGTCTTTTTACTGTTAGAGGATTTATCTATATATTCCTTATTAGTCTCTCTCTCTCTATATATATATATTCTATATAGTCCTTTGTTAGATATGTGTATTATGACTATTTCCTATGAGTCTGTGTCTTGTCTATTTATTTTCCTAGGGTAGTCTTTTGGTGAGCAAATTTTCTAATTTTATGAAGTCTACTTTATTGAATTTTTTCCTTTATGGTTCATACTTTCTGGATAAAATTTAAAATTCTTTGTCTACCCTAGGTTCATGAACATATACTATTTCTTTCTTGAAGCTTTTTACTTTTAGCTTTTACTTATAGATCCGTGAACTATCTTGAATTAATTTGTGTACTGTGAGGTATAATTGAGGTTCTTTCTTTTCATGGAGATATTCAATTGTTCCTTACCACTTATTGAAAAGACTTTTCTGGTTTACCCATTAGATTGCATTGACACCATTTGCAACAGTGTAATTGTCTGGCTGAACTAGAATCTCCATCCTAATTAAATTCCTTGGGGAGATCATTTTATTTCCTCAGCTTGGGTTGGGTCCAATCTACTGTGGCAGTTTGGATGAGGGTTAAGGAAATCACATGGTACAAAAATGGCCTGTCAACCTGTTCCTTCCACCAAGAATGATATTGCACCTCTTGCTTATTTTTTTTAACTTTTTATTTTGAAATAACTATTAATTCACAGGAAGTTGCAAAGAAATGTATAGAGAGGTACCATGCAACTTCTACACCTCCTCCCGCAAGTTTGACATCTTGCATAATTGTAGTAAAATATCAAAACCAGGAAATTGACCTTAGTGAAACACACAGAGCTTATTCAGGCTTCACCATTTATACGTGTGTGTGTGTGTGTGTGTGTGTGTGTGTGTATGTGTGGTTCTATGCAATTATGTCACCTATGTAGCTTTGTGGAACTACCACCGCAGTCAAGATAACAGAAATGTTCAATCAGCATATGCTACCCCTTTTTAGCTGTAGCTACCTCCATCCCTAATCTGGTAACCACTGATCTGCTCTCCATTCCTGTAGTTTTGTTATTTCAAATACGTTATATAAATAGAATCACACAGTAGGTAACTTTTAAGATTGGCTTTTTTTTCACTCAGCAGAATTCCTTTGAGTTCCAGCCAAGTTGTTGCATGTATCAATTGTTTGCTTGTTTGTTTATTTTCCTGCATAGTACTCCATGGTATGGATATAGCACAGTTTGCCACAGTTTAACCATTAACCTTTGAAGGACATTTGGATTATTTCCAGTTTTTGGCTATTACGAATAAAGTTGCTATGAACATTCATGTACAGATTTTTGCATGGATATAGGTTTTACTTTTTCTGGGATCAATGCCCACGAGAGCAATTGCTGGGTTGTATGATATGCTAGGCAAAATAATGGACCTCCAAAGATGTCTGTGTCTCAATCTCTCGAACCTGTGAATCCCTCGAACCTTTTGCCATCCATGGCAAAAGGGACTTTGTATATGTGAAAAAGATCCTGAGAAGGGGAAATTTTCCTGCATTAGCTTCATGGGCCCAAAATAAAGAACCCCCAAAAGGGCTCTTATTGGAGGAAGGCAAGAGGGTCAGAGTCAGAGATGTTAGAAGATACTACCATGCTGACTTTGATGATAGACAAGGAATGCAGGTCGCCTCTAGAAGCTGGATAAGGTGAGAGACAGATTCTCCCCTAGAGCATCCAGAAGAAACACAGCTCTATCCATACCTTGATTTTAACTCATAAGAGTTATTTCTGACTTCTGACATCCAGAAATGTAGATAATAAATTTGTGTTGTTTTAAACCAGTAAGTCTGTGGTAATTTGTTATAGCATCAGTAGAAAACTGGTATACATGATAATTAATTTTTAAGTTTAGAAGAAACTGCCGAACTGTTCTCTAGAATGGATGTCTCTGTTTTTTAAGGTTTTACTCTATACGAAGTCTGACAATTAGATTTGCAAACTCATCCTAGAAAAAGCACTACATACCTCATTGCTAAATATCACTATGGTCACCTTTGAAGTACTCCCCTTGGGAAGCTACGCACTGACGCCAGTGCCTAGTCCACCCTTAAAAGCAATTTGGGAACTCTTTTTCTGGAATGGCCATCAGAGCTGTCGTCCTATTACCCTTGATGTCCTGAATGTCATCAAAATGTCTTCCAATATTTCCTTTATCTTCAGGTAAAGAAAGAAGTCATTGGGGGCCAGATCATATGCATAGGGAGGGTGTTCCAATACAGTTAATTGTTTACTGGTTAAAAACTCCCTCAGAGACAGTGTCGTGTGAGCTGGTGCATTGTCGTGATGCAAGAGCCATGAATTGTTGGCGAAAATTCAGGTCATCTAACTTTTTCACACAGCCTTTTCAGAACTTCCTAATAGTAAACTTGGTTAACTGTTTGTCCAGTTGGTACAAATTCATAATGAATTATCCCTCTGATATCAAAAAATGTTAATAAGTTCGTGAACTTAATTGTCAGGCCTCGTAGTCAAGAATCAACAACTTCTTTCATGAAGCCTATTCCTATTGATTTATTGAATACTTTTGAATGTCTTTTAAATGTCAGACACTGTTCTGAGAGCAGCAAACAGTACAAACAAGGCCCTTGCTTTCGTAGACATGAAATTCTAGTGAGGGAACATAGTAAGTACAAAAACATACAAATCAAGATAATATCAGATAGAAATAAATGCCATAAAAAAACAAAATATGTTTAGTAGTTGCTTTAGCTTAGGTGGTTGGAGAAGGCTTTTCTAAGAGGGGAAATTTGAGCTGAGATTTGATAGTTGAGAAGGATCCAGCCATGGGAAAATCTGCAGAAGGAACATTCTAGATAGGGCCAACAGCTTGAAACCACTGCTCGGGAGCAAAGCAGAAGAAACATGGCTGGAGCACAATGAACAAGGATGAGGAATTCCTGTAAATGAGATCAAATAGGTAGGCAGGGGACAGATCACTGGCACCCTCCTAAGACAGGATAAGGAGTTTAGATTTATCCATTGTATAACAGGAAGGCACGGGAAGGTTTCAAATAGGGGAAGCGCATAATCTGATTCATGTTTGAAAATGACCACTCATAAGTAAGAATGGTTTGGAGGGAGGCAAAAATAGAAGAGGGGAAACCAATTAAGTGATTATTGCACTGACTAGGTTAGTAGTACACTAGTGGAGTTGGAGAAAAGGCAACAGATTTAGGATTTATTAATGGGATATAGTCAACAAGATTGGTTTGGATTGGCTATGGGCATGAAGGAAAGAGGAGTTTTTGCTTGAGAACTAGGGAATGGTGGTATCCTTAACGTTGGATTATTATTATTTTGGGTATATGATGCTGAGAGTGCAGAGATATAAAATAAGCCATTATTTATGTATTTGAGTGGAGAATTTGTCAATTGACAATTAGAAGTTGGCTCTGGAGATGTAAATTTGGGAGTGATTAGTGTTTCAATTTATGAGCTTGGATGGGATTCCCCTGGAAGATTGCAGATAAAGAAGAGAAGGGGATAAAGACACTTCACTTTATAGATACAGTAGAAGATGAAGAGCTTTTAAAGAATAGGAGTAGTAGCACTCTGTGAAGGTGGAGGAAAACCAGGAGACTATCAAATCATGAAGTCAAGAAAAACAAAATCTTTCAGAAAAGGAGCTATAGACATTTGTGTTTAAGGCTACCCGGAAGTCAAACAGATTAGGAGGATGGCTGAAATTAATTGTGCCAGTTAAGTACAATGGAAGGAGAGCAGATGGAATTGAGAGAATGATTACAATGGTGGGCGATAGAATCTGAGCTGCACGCAGAAGGAAGGAAATGTGAAGATAAATGGGGTAATAGTTTAATGATGAAGTTGATGGGTCAGTAGGTCAGTAGGAGAGTTAGAAATTAGAGTGTGAATACTGAAATAGGTGAGCTGTTAGTGTTAGTAAAAAAGGAGGATGCTTGAAATCAAGGTTTGGAAAATGACACAGTAATTAATGATGAGATCAAGGTATGTATGATCATGGGACATATGGTGGAAGAAGTCATCCCAGTAATGAAGGCCAGGGAGAATGTCAATTATGTGGCCCATCTGAATATTGAATTGAAACTACCAACATGTCAAGAGTTAGGGGGACAACAGAAGTCAATGAGCCAGGTATCAATGGTTTGCCCATCTGAATGTCTCTTCCTCTTTGAACTTCCTTTTTAATTTTGTACCTTCTTAGTCACTCTTTTCTTATTCTTTGCCTTTTGTGTACTTGTTTTTTTTTTTCCCTTCTTCTAGATAAGGCAATGAAAACAAGTTTGTTGCTATCTTCTACAGCACAAAGCACACCTTTTCCAATATGGTTATCTCCATGAATAAGAAATTATAAATAGTGATCCTAGGAAGACTCGGTATGACTGAGGGCAGAACCATTTCATTAAGGGCTAGACTAGTTTGGAATAGATAAAATACAAGACAATGATTTACTTTAAGTATAACACTTTAGACAAATCATACGTCATAGACAAAGATATATAGAAATCAATTTATTTTAGAAGAGACTTTTCAATTCTTAAATAGTATAAAAATAAACAGATATATTTCAACACTGATATTTTACATAAGTTAATTTAAATACATATTTGTCTCAGGCACCAAAACATTCATACACACAGTCCCAATTCCTAGGTTCAGACAGCAGGTTTATGTTAATAGCAAATTACTTTTTAAATCAGTGAAGTGAACAGTTTTTCATACAAGCCTTTCTAATATTGACTATTTCTTTTTTAACAATAAACCTTTTAAACATAAACTCTTAAATAAAAATTCCCCTGAGTTATTTCTTTAATGAAATTTCATTTTCTCCCTCTGCCTGAGACATGCTTTTAATTATTTACACAAATACTAATGTTATCCATGATCAGTGCTTGATTTAAAAATATTAAAATCTACAGTGCTTTGCACAGAATGTCTCCTCAATAACTTATGTTTGAATGAATTAATGAACCATCCACAGGTCCTTGAAAAATGTATGAAAGGTCAGTCTTATAACACATCCAGGCGAATGAGACACAATGTTCTCTGTGGGCTGGTGTATAGGTAAACCTTAAAAACATAACTTCCAACATTATAGATCTCAATGTACCAGAGTTGGGTTCCTGAAAATTTATTCACAAATCTTAATCCAATACTTTCTTATAATTCAGAAAGGTAATTTGTCAAACTCAAAAATTCAGCGAGGTATCCCCATGAAGATATAGTGATTCTGACATAATGCAAAAAAAGTCAGTAACTTCAGGATTCAACTCAGTTCATAACAATAATATCCTAACAAAATATAAATAATAATTCTCAATAAATTAAGTAACAATGTACAGTACCAGAAAATGTCAGCTGACAATGAGATGTGGAAAAGAAGCACTGTGTTCCTGGGAACTATTCAGGACTTATTTGCTTTTGTTTTTAAAGGAGAAAGGACATTTATTAGAATAGGAATATAACTTTCTTCCTGTCAAGAACCTCCTGCAGTTCTTGCTAAGGTATTGTCCTCTTCGTAGGCTTCTTTGGTTACACAGTTAAAATTAATTACAAAGTTCTCTGCCTTCCAAGCATAACTTTTTGTCAAGGCCTATTTTGAGGGCTTTTGTTTTCTTTTATTCCTCTTAAGAGGAGCTAAATAGTAGTCCTGAGCTGAGGTTTTCCTGAAAACTGGCAAAAGTTCAGATGAGAAAATATAAACAGAGTCCAAAGAAAGATGAACTCAGATCATAAAACCAGGGAAACAAAATGGAAGAAGTAACCTGATCAAAAAGGAGTTTCCCTTGGCACAATGGCTAAAAGAAGAAAATAAAGGGAAGAGTCTGCAGGTCGTTACTTCTAATGTATCAAGGAAGATACACTGTAAGGATCAATAGTGTAGAAAGAAACTTGCAGCATTTTGTCATCTTCTAACAGCATTTCAACATTCAATCATCTTTGCCTTGGTTCTTACTGTAACAATCTAAATTGAAATTCAAGTAAAACCGATGTCAAATTCATCTCCCATTACTTTATAAAAAAGAATGGAAACTGCTTTTTCCCTTTACCTTGAAGAAAAGACATCTTTAAATTAGTGACATGAAAATCTTCACATGTATAACCCCTCTCTCCTTAACAGAAGACATTAAGTCACGTAAGGAGTTTCATATAAATATTAAATAATTAAAAGAAATTGTTCATATAAATAAATAAATATGATCAATAGGCTTCTACAGTTCAGTGGAACGTCCTTTCAGTAGTACTGTAGGATTAATATCATCCAGTCCAGAGTGGGAAGGGCTTGCATTGATGGTCACTGTCTTGGTGGGTTCCGGGTCTTGAACACTGAATGAAGTAGAAGGACAGCCTTGCACGTTGTTGCAGATGAGAGACTGGATTGAGGCAGTGTTGATGATTTTAAAACCTACTTCTCCACCAAAAGTGCTCGGTTTCCAGTAGTTAGGAGAACATATAGGATTGCCCATCAGTCCTTTCAAGGAGAAAGGTGCGCCAAGTTCTACCATGGTCTCACCAAAGATGGCATCTGCACGTGGCTTTTCTACCAAAAGGGCAGGATACAGCTCCATGGCATCGATGTCACCATAGAGGGCTTCTAACTCTGCAGCCATTTCCTTCTCTCCTGTGAAGGTGACAAAGACAGAGACGACCAAGGTGAAACTTCACAGAACACAAACGATAGTTTTACCCCTTTGCTCAGTTTGCGTGCAGCTTCTTCTGCTGTTTCCATTTCACCTTTGAATCTTTCTCACCTGTAAGTTCTTCAAATGATTCATAGGGCTTCATCAGAAAGCGTTTGCGGTACTCATTCAGAGACTGATATTTCATCTGTCTGCTCTGGTCGATGGAAGCCTTCGCTACATGTTGTACTGCAGCTGGGAGATTCCTGCCACCAGCAACCTGGGGAAAATAGATGACATCATAAAACAAAAATTTGAGGCATAGTTACAATTTCTATTTTAAAAGCATCCCTCGGGTAATAAAGTAGGTGAGATCTACACTCCCAGCTGAGACCTAAACTTTGAAATATTTATGTAAGATTATAGAAAGCTTTTGAAAATATCTACAGTTAAGGTATGATGACATATTGCCATTTGATAACTCTAGACTAAAAGCTTTGACGTTTCAGAAAAATGGGAGGCTTCTTGTTTCAAGAAAAGAATTTTACTAGCAAAAGAATCACTTGTTTAGTAAGTTGAATGGAAACCATTGCTGTGGCAGAAATTCTAGTTAGCCCTAGTCCTTGCTTTTGTTCTGGTTTTCAATAATAATGCTTACCCTGCCAGCAATTTGCCTGCTGAATGATTCAACAAACTGGGTAAGCCCATGTTCCATTAATATAGAGTTGTTGTAGAGGAACTGTCGATGGTTGTACTCCTGGTCTTCAATTTGAAAGGTGTCAGGCAGCAGGGGATGCCAGTGGTAGAGCGTGTTAAACTCAGCAGCAATGCGGTTTTGGTACTGGAATTGTTGGTGGAAAAGCAGCTCTGGGTCAAACTTCAGTTTGAAGTGATAGCCACTCAAGTGCTGTACGTAGTCTTCTATCACGATCTTAATAGTTTCTCCTATTTGCACAAAATAAAGAATGTAGAACATTAATTCTTTCTGATCATTAACTTTCAAGCAACGGCAATGCAGTTTCTTTAATCTACTATTCCTTCCCTTCTGCTTTTTCCTTTTTACCATCAAATCAAAAGGTAGTTATATTACAGTCATGCTCAAAGACGCAGTTCATATGGAGCATGTGATTCGGAATTCATGACCCCCTAACCCCCAGCCCCTGGGGATTGCTTCAAACATAGCGGAGGTTACACACTAACTTTCTCCCCAGGGAAGAGGGCTTTATTTAAATGATTTCCTCGTCTTCCTTACCTATCAGTATCAGCCTGCTTGTCTGGAACAACCGCTCGTCATCCCATTCTGGATGCTCTTGTTTAAGCACATCACACACTCTGTTATGTTCTCGGAGCCAAATCGTGGCATACATCATCAGACCAGGCACCAGACCAAACACCTCCTGCCCCACAGCAAACCGCAGGTGTTCAGGGACATGAGGGGGATAGATCATCTCCACCTGAGTATCTTTGACTGTGGGAGGATACACCTCTCCATCAATTATCTTAAAAAAAAGAAAAAGGGAGTAAGTAAGCATTCATTAAAAAGCTAAGAAATGAATTTTAATCAGAGATTTTAAAACCTAAGTGGTGAGTTGTAACTAATTCTTAATATTCAAATGCAACAAACCTGATATTTCATTTTTCCATCCTTGAAAAGGCGCAGTTTATGCTGTCTATCCAAAGTTTCACCATAAATATGATTTAAATCCACCTAGAAGATTATGGGGACATTTCAATGTGTTGCTGTTAAAGTTGTTCTTGTATAAATGTCTATGATATAATTGATCATTAAACAATTCGATGACTTAGCTTGCTTTGATTAAAATTTTTCAATAAAAACATGTTTCATAGCCACAAAATATGAAAATAGGTTATCTACTGAAGCTACAAACCTATATATGTCTCGTGTTTAAAAGTATCAGTATCTTATATGAAGCTTACAAATATATCACATGCTTCACTATAATTATATGGCATTTCCTTTAAAAAACAACAGAAAATTTTTTATTGATATAAAATTCTTATCAATAAACTGAAACTATATCATTGAAATCCAAGAGCTAACAATGCTGCAGAAATCTTGCCTTACAATATTTAAAGCAGCATAATCAGGGTACAAACATGTTTTCTGAAGATGCAACATTTCTGTAGTGCTAATATTTTGAACTAAAAATATGAGTCAAATTACAAATAATATCTGTATATATGTATGGGTATGTATTTTTCCTGAACCATTGAATTAAAATGAAAACGCCATTCAGGTTTTTACAAATAGGACATTGTTTAAAAAGAGGGTCAATTATTTGGTGTGGCAAATAAACATATGGTCTTTAACATCAGCACTTCACTCTGATTTGCTATCATTTTGCTTTAGTGCTGTCTTACCCCATGACCCAGTCCTTTGGTGAAAGCTGGTCCTCGCTTGTGATCTGTCTTGAAAAACTGATGGGTGAAGTGCTGGGCAAAGAACGCAAACATCAAATTTGTGCCCTGGGGATCAGGGATAAACTGTTTCCTTAGAAGAAATTTTTCCACAATCAATTTTGAATCAGGAAGCTCTTTCTTTCCTGAAAAACGAGAAAGCTAAGAATCCATCTCTATATTCAAGAAAGCAGACAGTGATCTATTATGAACTCAGTTTTAATGAAAAAAATGTGAAAACATTGAGACATTATACCAAAATGCCCATTCACTTTCATGGAACAGTTTACATAGATTCACACTTTCAAAAAAAAAGATCTCCATAGATATGCATAAAGCAAGGAAAAAACGATACTTTTATTAACGAACAAATGATAGTTTAGGGTCAAATTTTCTAAGTAGCAATCCAACCCCCATTGCAATACATCTCTAACTGCTTCCTCTCACTCACCTTTCACGCCCATGGGAGTGGGGCAGTCGTCAGCCACAGGAGGAAGAGCTCTGGTGTAATAGGAGATATTAGAAAAGGCTTCCCAGCTTTTATAGCCATACTGTGCATTGTAGGTTGGCGGGCTGTCAATCAAATGTGATCTGGCTGAAATTTTCAAGGGAAAGAAATTGTTTTATTTGTTCCCATTTGCAAAGCAAATCAATGTTCATTTTTATTGTAAAATGTACAAGGTAGCACCAGAGGTTGAATTGAATTCCAACAATGATACTCTATTTTAAAACAATTGCACTTTAAAGTCTAACTGCCATTTGTACTTAAAAAACAATGATTCTGGAAAGTACATCTTTAGTAAAGTATATATGTGGTACATAAGATATGATGGTCTAGCCATCTTGATTTTTCAACTAACCATCCAAGAAGCTTGGAAGAGGTATACAGATTGTAAGTAGAATTCTGACTGTGAGAAAGGACTTTGTAAACTGGATGAGACTTAAATGTCAGTATTTTTACCATTAAGCTAAAAATCACACTAAAAAGATATATTTAAAGTCATTTTGACAAGGTTGGAAATATGTTTTTAGATTAGGTTTAGCAATCTGGAGTATTATAAAGTACATTTTCCTTTGAGGAAGCTGAAAACCTTAGAAAGAGACTGTACTTACATGTCAACACATACTTCATAATTGCATTTCGCAGGAAGGGAATATTATTGACAATGTTCCAGATTCCCTTGAAGTGGGTAAGTATATAGTGCACTGTGTTAGGAGTGGGTTTCAGGAATAACTTTATTCTTGTCAGAAATTCAGCTGCAATAAGAGGAAAAAAAAAAAAGGAAGGAGAAATTAAGGGGGCCCATTATAAGACACAAATCTGTAAAATGGTAGCGGTACATATACCCCCCTTCCAAATGAGGGCACCCAAGGGCAAACTTACGTGTTGTACAGTTTTCACCATAGAATCCTGTCCGGGTACAGTCACACTTATACTGGTCAAATCCAACACTCATACATACACCTCGGTTTTGACATGGGTTGGAACAGCAAGGATTTCCTACAATAAAAGTAAAGACAGTAAATAAATCATTCTTCAGTGTCTTAATCTTGACTTAAATATTTGTTTTGCTTACTGTGGGTCAATTTTACGATAAGAAATGCAAGAAATGTACAGGTAGTCACGGGAAAACAATTTTTTTAAACCTGTCTCACAGAATGGTTATACGGTAGAAATACCAACTTTCTATTCTAAATAAGGCTAACGGAATATTCATCCTGAGAAATCATGTTGCTAAGCTATTTCTTAGTAACTTTTTTGATGTCCAAATTAGCATTTTTAAGAACCTCAAAGAAGTAGAACTGTCAAAATTCAAATGGATAGATCTAGTACATTAATCAAAATTTAGGGAAAATGACAAAGTTTAAAACAGCTTACTTTTAAAATATCTTGCCTATCTTAAAAAAAGTAACCTGGGTTTTCCTGGGGCAGGAAAGCACTAATGAGGCAATTTAAAACAATTATTTCCACTCAACAACAGTAGGTACACACACACACACACACACACACACACACACACACACACACACACACAAACACATTTCACCATATATTGATCAGATCCTGTATTATTATAACGACAACCTGCAAATTAGTACCACTATTCCTATTTAGCAAATGAGAAAAGTGAGACCCAGACCAGTTAAGTAACTGGCTGGTGGCAAAGCTGGGATATCCCCCTCCAGTAGTCCAAGCTCTTTTCAAAGTCATAGGGCCTTCCGTATCCGGAGAGCATTCAGAGCGAAGGGGACCTCCGGGAGGTCAGAGCGAAAACTTGGCGGGCAGTGCCCTGTGAGCGGCGCCAAGTACCCACCTGCACAGCTGAGCGCCAGGGTGGCGTAGAGCAGCAGCAAGGCGCTGGAGAGCATCTCCGCCGCGGGCGAAGGCGTTGCGCTGTGTGAGCTTCGGGCCGCGGGGCTGGAGGAGGCGCTGGGCGGAGTTCCTGGGCGTACTCCTGACGCTCGCTGCAAGTCCTTTGACAACTGGAAGCTAACGGCGAGAACCTTCCTTTTATGCGTGAAAACTAAGCCCACGTGATGCCATGACTGTTTCTTTCCGCGGTTCCTTACCGCCCCTCCCGCAACTCCCGGCCCCCACTAGAATAATTGCGTAAGACCCGGATGGGGGAAGGATTTTTTTTTTTTTCCCCCAACTGAGAAAATCGGAAACACGGGAAGCTGCTCTCAGTTTCCCCGAGGTAGTGCAAAACGGATTGCCACCCTCCCCACTCCGATCTCCACGTTTTCCGCCCGCAGTTCCTCTGTTCCCGGAGCTCGGGTGTGCGCCTGATTCCTTTCCTTACTCCCCGTCTTTGCCCCAGCTCTTCCCAGAGCCGACTTTCTAGACAATCCCCCTGGGGGAGTGAGGGTGGCGAGGCACTACGCTGCGTCTACGGGAATCGGTGTCCAGAGGTTCCAGAGCGCACGGAGGGAATCCCCTGGAGCGCCGTCCCCGCCGCCTTGTCTGGGTCCCTCGTTCTTTGGAATGCCAAGGAAGGCAGTCAGGACAGACTGGAACAAGCAAAGCCAACAAACGCTGACATGTTTTACACGTGTCATGTATTTCAAACGTATCATGTTTGATTTTTCGTGACGACCTTTAACCTAGTTTATATGCAGCACATACGTATCTTCAATTTTTTTCAATGTTTATTTAGTTGAATGAAATATAGCTATAGTCAGTGTACATATCTGTAACTCCTATTTATAGATAACGTGAGTTTAGAAATAAGAAATACTGTTCTCCACACCACCACCCCGTCCTTGCTTATTAGAGAGGAAGGCGGTAAATTCCTCTCCCAGAACTGCTCCTAAGCGGTCATCCTGTTGTAAGAGACTGTTAGCATGTAAGAGACTGTTAGCATGAGAACTGCTATCTTCAGGTCAGGGTTAACAGCCCCTAGCCTGAAACAACATAATTATAAAATTCCAGGATGTGGGCAGTTGCAGCATGGCGACTAGAAGTCCTGTAGCTTATCTTATACTCCTGGTCTCCTTGTCCTGCAGTAAATCTTATACTCTTTGAAGCTATGCAAGTCCTGTAGCTTATCTTATACTCCTGGTCTCCTTGTCCTGTAGTAAATCTTATACTCTTTGAAGCTATGCAAGTCCTGTAGCTTATCTTATACTCCTGGTCTCCTTGTCCTGTAGTAAATCTTATACTCTTTGAAACTATGTAAGTCCTGTAAGTTTATCTTGTACTCTCAGAAGCTATGGAAGGCCTTGAAAATGCTATATAACCCCTTGGCTTTAAGTGTTTGGGGTCCTTGTTAAAAAACCGCTGCGTCGGGCAGAGACGGGGACCCCAGCCGGCTGGTAATAAACCTCGCTGTGTGACTTGCATTATTGTGCGGGTTCTCTGTCTGTCTGAGGGGGACAATTCCGGATTTTAACATTTGGGGGCTCGCCCGGGACGCCCCCCCTCAGGGGAACAGACAACTCCCGATACCGAGGTTTACATAGGGAACCGCGGAAGGAGGTTTGGCCACCTCCAATAGGGGAGGACTGAAACAGGTCCTCGACCGGAGAGACTGAAACAGGTCTCTGCCCGGTCCCAAACAGGGGAGGACTGAAACAGGTCCTCGACCGGAGAGACTGAAACAGGTCTCTGCCCGGTCCCAGTTGAGAATTCTCACGGGAAGGAAAGTGCGGGTTACGACCCTGGAGGCTTCGTTACTTGAAGTCGTGGGAGACGTCCCCGACGAGAAGGTGGCCCAGCGACGTCCACAGTGGACGCCGTTTGGACGGGCCCTAGGTAAGGATCTTGAGCGTGGTGAGACTGGTGTGATTGAAACGGCGCCTGTGGATGTGGTGTGGTTGACCGGCCGGTGGGTGTTGAAGAGTCCCGTGCGAAGTTGTGTATTTGCTGGCACTGTGTCTTTTGTCCTTTCTTTTGCCTTTTCTTGGTTTCTCTTTGTGACAATTATGGGACAGGTTCAGGTAACACCTAAGACCCTGCTCCTGAACCACTTTCCTGAAATCCGCGCCAAGGCTCGTAATTATGGTGTGGAAGTGAAGAAAGGTAAGTTTGATACATTCTGCTCTGCAGAATGGCCTACTTTTAATGTGGGCTGGCCCCCCCAGGGAACTTTTTCCCTAGACATTATTAAGAAGGTCCGAGATATTATTAATCGGCGCCATCCGGACCAATATCCCTATATTTTGATGTGGCAAGCCTTAGTAGAGAGTCCTCCCTCCTGGCTTAAGCCCTTTATCCCCGACAAGCCAGAAGATCCCCCCCTCCCCCTTAAAGTCCTGACCGTTTCGGGACCCTCCCGCCAGTCGGCAGTGCCCACGGCCGGCCCGAAACCCCCGGAGAAGCCGACCCAGGGACCCATCCTTCAGGAGGGGTCAGACATATACCCCTCCCTGATAGACCTAGATCTGGAAGAGACCCCCCCTCCTTACGCTCCGGTGGCGCCGCTCCCTCCTGAGGCGGCCGCTCCTTCCGAGCTGCCTCACTCTACCGCCTCCCCAATGGCTCCCGCTCCCCCTCCCCCGGGTTCCCCTGCCCCAGCTCAAGGGCCGGCGAGGGGATTGAGGCCTCGCAGACGCCGGGAAGAGACCCCAGAGGAGGAACCGTCCTCCTCCACCTCCGCTGGGGCGCCGATTCTCCCCGTGCGAGCACTAGGAGGAACTGGTCCAGATGGGGAGCGAGCATACCAGTACTGGCCTTTTTCTAGCAGTGATCTGTACAACTGGAAGGCTCAAAACCCTCCTTTTTCTGAGGACCCGAAAGGCCTAACTGACCTGTTCGAGTCTGTCATGCACACACACAGTCCCACTTGGGATGATTGCCAGCAGCTTCTTAAGACCTTATTCACCACCGAGGAGCGCGAGCGAATCCTCACCGAGGCTAGAAAAAATGTCTCCGGCGACAACGGAAGACCTTGCCGAACCTGATAGACGAGCGCTTTCCCCTGAATAGACCGGATTGGGACTTTGGGAACGCAGAAGGTAGGGAGCGTCTCCGAGTCTACCGCCAGACTCTTATGGCAGGTCTCCGAGCGGCGGCACGCCGCCCCACCAATTTGGCCAAGGTAAAAGCTATAATGCAAGGGGATAATGAAAGCCCGGCCGTGTTTTTAGAACGCCTCTATGATGCTTACAGACAGTACACCCCGTTGGACCCCCTGGCAGAGGAAAACCAGTCGGCTGTAATTATGTCCTTTATAAACCAGGCTGCCCCAGATATTAGGAAGAAATTGTACAAACAGGAGGGACTGGGAGAAATGTCTATCCGGGATTTAATGAAAGTAGCGGAGAGAGTCTTCAACACTCGAGAGACTCCCGAAGAAAGGGAGGATAGAATTAGAAAAGAAAATCAGGAATTACAGGAACGAATCAGGAAGGAAGACAGAGAGCATCAGAGTAGGGAGAACAGGAGGCAGCAGAGGGAGATGGCCAAGATCTTGTTGGCAGGCGTGCAAAGCACAGTCAGGGTGGGACCGAGTCCGGCCGGACCAGCCCGACCGTGGAGACCGCGGCCCCGACTGGATAGGGGACAGTGTGCAAACTGCAAAGAGTATGGACATTGGAAGAGGGAGTGCCCCAAGCGCCAGGGCCAAACAGGGCAAGACGCACGGGTCCTGCTGGCGGGGATGGAGAGTGACTAGGGGAGACGGGACTCGGATCCCCTCCCCGAGTCTTGGGTAACTGCGTATGTGGAGGGGAAGCCAGTAGGATTCCTGGTAGACACAGGAGCCCAGTACTCAGTTTTGAATAAGCCCACAGAGCCCTTATCTCAGAAAACCAGTTTGGTGCAAGGGGCAACTGGGTCCAAGGCTTATCGGTGGACTAGTAGGCGCCAAGTGGACTTAGGCCGCCACCAAGTGACCCACTCTTTCCTAGTTAACCCTGAATGCCCTGCCCCCTTACTGGGGCGCGATCTCCTGACTAAGATCAGGGCTCAGATCCATTTTGAGCCGGATGGCATTAAGCTATTGGATGGCCAAGGACAGCCCCTCCACATTTTGACCCTGTCTCTTGTGGATGAACATCGCCTGTTCGCCCTGCAGGACAACCCCTACAACCCTCCCTCTACAGAATGGCCCCGTGATATGGATTATTGGCTTAAAACATACCCTCAGGCGTGGGCGGAAATAGCGGGTGTGGGCCGGGCGGCCCGCCGAGCACCAGTAGTGGTGGAACTTAAAGCCTCGGCCCAGCCTATCCGGATCCGCCAGTACCCCATGTCTGCAGAGGCGCGGAAAGGGATTGCCCCGCACATTAACCGTTTACTGGAAGCTGGAATACTGAAACCTTGCCATTCTGCCTGGAACACCCCACTTCTCCCCGTTAAGAAACCGGGGGGAAAAGATTATAGGCCAGTCCAGGACTTGAGGGAAGTAAATAAGAGGGTTGAAGACATTCATCCCACGGTCCCCAACCCTTATACCTTACTAAGTCACTTGCCCCCTTCACATGTCTGGTATACTACCTTAGACCTAAAGGATGCGTTTTTTAGCATAGCCCTGGCACCCAGCAGCCAACACATTTTTGCCTTCGAATGGAATGATGGCAGTACGGGAACCCCCGGGCAGCTGACCTGGACTAGACTACCGCAAGGCTTCAAAAACTCTCCAACTCGGTTTAATGAAGCCCTAAATCAGGATTTGGACTCGTTTCGCCAGAGCCATAATTCAGTTACGCTCCTGCAGTACGTAGATGACTTGCTTCTGGCGGCCCCCTCCGAAGCTGAATGCCGACAGGCCACTGGAGACCTCCTCCAGGAGCTGGGGCAGTTGGGCTATCGGGCCAGTGCAAAGAAGGCTCAAATATGCAGGCAAACAGTCACCTACCTGGGGTATAAACTAAAAGAAGGAGCCAGATGGCTGACAGAGGCCATGAAAGAGACTATTCTTAGACTTCCAGTCCCGACCTCAGCACGAGAGGTCCGTGAGTTTTTAGGGACGACAGGCTACTGCCGGCTGTGGATTTTGGGGTATGCTGAAATAGCAAAACCTCTGTATGAGGCAACCAAGGATAAGGTCCCTTGGGCCTGGGGGTCAGACCAACAGAAGGCCTACGATGAACTCAAGGTCGCTCTCCTAAGAGCCCCGGCTCTGGCATTGCCAGACCCCCTGAAGCCCTTCACTCTCTTTGTTGATGAGAGGAGGGGAATAGCGAAAGGGGTGCTAATGCAGCGTCTGGGGCCCTGGAAACGCCCGGTTGCCTATTTCTCCAAGAAGCTAGATCCAGTTGCAGCAGGATGGCCCCCGTGCTTAAGGATCATTGCGGCAGTAGCCCTAATGGTGAAGGATGCTGATAAACTCACTTTTGGGCAACATCTGAAGGTAGTAACCCCCCATGCGATCGAGGGGGTCCTGAAATATCCCCCTGGTAGGTGGATGACTAATGCCCGACTAACACATTACCAAGGACGCTTGCTAGATGCACCCCGGATCATCTTCGCTGAACCCACCGCTCTGAATCCAGCCACCCTGCTGCCGACCCCGGATCTGAGAGCTCCCCTGCATGATTGCCAAGAGATCATGGCAGAAGTCACCCAGGTGCGCCCCGACCTCCAGGACACCGCACTACCCAACAGTGAGTTGGTATGGTACACTGATGGAAGCAGCTTCGTTATAGATGGTGTGCGGAGGGCAGGCGCAGCGGTGGTAGACCAAGGGGGAAACATCATTTGGAATGCCTCGCTTTCCCCGGGGACATCAGCACAGAAGGCCGAACTGATCGCGCTGGCGGAGGCGCTGGAACGGGCCGAAGGGAGACGAGTGACTGTCTACACCGATAGCCGCTACGCCTTTGGCACTGTCCATGTGCATGGCGCTATCTACCGGGAAAGAGGCTTTGTTACAGCGGAAGGAAAGACTCTGCGCAATCTTCCTGAGGTATGAAGACTGCTGATGGCTGTGCAAATGCCCCGGGCAGTCGCAGTTGTCCACATCCCTGGGCACCAGTCTGCCCAGACCCCGGAAGCTGAAGGAAACCGGCGAGCGGATGAAGCCGCCAAGGCAGTGGCAGTAGCTTCATCAGCTTTAGCACTCACCCTGCCCACACCTGAGCTCCCGCGCCTGCCCCCGCGACCTGACTACACTCCAGAAGACCTTCCGATGGATCCAGAACCACCACTGCCCGGAATCTGATCAGCAGGGGTGGCATCGGGATACAGAAGGAAGATTGATACTGCCGGCACAGCTAGGACTGTTTCTTCTCTCCAACCTGCATCAAGCCACCCACTTAGGAAAAAAGAAGTTGCTGACAATTCTCGAGTCCGCCCGCCTCCGGTTTCCCCGACAAGCGGCTCAGATTCAAGAGATTGTAGATCAGTGCATTGGGTGCCAGGCTATGAGACCCAGTAGGAAAGGACCCCAACATACAGGTACAAGGGTACGGGGAAGAGCGCCGGGACGGAGTTGGGAAGTGGATTTTACTGAGGTAAAGCCTGGGAGGTATGGGTATAAGTACTTGCTAGTAATGGTTGACACATTTTCCCCACGAAACAGGAGACTGCCCAAGTGGTTGCTAAGGCATTACTAGAAGAAATTATTCCCAGATATGGGGTTGCTGAGGTTTTAGGCTCCGATGACGGCCCAGCTTTCATCAGTAACGTCCTACAGGGACTAGCCCGAGCGATAGGGATCAATTGGAAGTTACATTGTGAATATAATCCCCAGAGCTCAGGGCAGGTAGAGAGAATGAATCGGACTCTAAAGGAGACCTTGTCCAAACTAGCCATCGAGACTGGCGGGGACTGGGTGACCCTCTTACCCTATGCCATCTTCCGTGTCCGGAACTCACCATATGTACATGGTTTGACACCTTTCAAAATTCTGTATGGGGCACCACCCCCCATTATTGTTCGTACTCTACCAGATCATGACCCCAATGTGGCCCCAAGTTATCTGGCCAGTTTAAAGGCCCTACAAGGGGTCCAACATGAGATATGGCCCCTAGTGAGTTCCCTGTATGAAATTAAGGACGCCCCGAACCCGGAACATGGCATCGTTCCAGGGGATTGGGTATGGGTAAGGAGACACAGGTCCCGGACACTGGAGGAAAGATGGAAAGGTCCTTATGTGGTTATTCTGGTTACCCCCACTGCCTTAAAGGTTGACGGCATTGGGCCTTGGGTCCATCACTCTCACGTGCGCCGAGCCAGCCAGCTGGAGAAGACGCAAGCTAAGGAGTGGATCGTACGGCGACACCCTGATAACCCTCTGAAGCTGCAGCTCTCCCGACCTCGGGGAAGCGTCAAGCCCCATGCCTCAGCTAACGATGGAATGGCTGCTAGCCCTAACTCTGCTCAACATCTGGGAGAAGAGCCACGCGGGGATCAACCCACACCAACCCCATAAGCTAACATGGACCCTAACAGATGGACAGACCCAAACAACCCTTAATAGCACCACACATACTGCCCCCATCAATACGTGGTGGCCAGACTTGTTTTTCGACCTGCGTGACATTTTCGGCACTAAACGTGGACGGCAGTATGACTACTCAGTCAGGTCCAAGCGGGCTGTAATTGACACCTCTCAAGGACATAGTGCACAAGGGTTTTGGGCCTGCCCAGGGAACCTAAGAAACAATTGGAAAACCTATGGCGACCCAGACCGCTACTATTGTGGTAGTTGGAGTTGTGTCACCTCCTATGACGGGCCCCGACAGTGGGACGTTGGGAACAGGGATCTAGTTAAATTCTCCTTTAGGGACCCCCACAACCGGGTGCCCCAGGTACGTGTCCAGTTTAACCAAGACGTGGCGCGAAGAGAGCGTGGTTGGTTATCAGGATTAACTTGGGGGTTCCAATTAGATATAGGCCGTTGGGCATGGATAGGTCCCCACCCCGGCGGTCTCCTAACTATTCGACTATCGGTGGAAACGATCAGCACTCAGGTGGGTCCAAATAAGGTGCTGGCCCCTCTCGTCCCTACCAAGAACCCAGGTATATCAAGGGATAAAAACACCGCAGGAGGGACTGCGGGAACCCAGCCAAAGACCTCTGTAACTCCTTTGACGCCTGCTACGAAGCCAACCGAAGACTCATTGCGGAAACTGGTGCGCACTGTATACGAGACCCTTAATGCCACCAGTCCTAACCTCACAACCTCCTGTTGGCTGTGCTATGATATAAAGCCCCCGTTCTATGAGGCAATAGGACTTAATGCCACTTACAACGCCTCTAACGGTAAGAACCCTTCTCAGTGTTCATGGGGGAATCGTAAAATTGGCTTAACCATGCAACTAGTGAGCGGCAATGGGACCTGTCTAGGGAAGGTGCCCCAGGCTAAACAAAGTTTATGTGCCTCCATAGACAGCTCCCCTAGTTGGAAAAGTGACACTAAGTGGTTAATCCCCAGAACTGATGGATGGTGGATATGTTCAAAGACTGGCCTCACCCCGTGCTTATCTACCTCGGTCTTTAATGCCGCCAATGAATTCTGTGTCCTAGTAACAGTGCTGCCCCGCATCCTCTATCACCCTGAGGAGAGTATGTATTCGCATTGGGATAGTGACACAAGTATGAGAAGTAAAAGAGAGCCCATCACCGCACTAACCATTGCCACCCTGTTCAGTTTGGGAATAGCCGGAGCTGGGACCGGCATAGCTTCCCTGGCTACTCAACAATCAGGAATGACCTCCCTAAGGGCGGCCATAGATGAGGACATAGAAAGGTTGGAAACCTCGATTAGTCATTTAGAGAAGTCGCTCACCTCTCTATCCGAGGTAGTACTCCAGAATAGAAGAGGACTTGATTTGTTGTTCCTCCAACAAGGGGGACTGTGTGCCGCGCTGGGGGAGGAATGTTGTTTTTATGCTGACCATACTGGTGTGGTAAAAGAATCCATGGCAAAGGTGAGAGAAGGGTTAGCTAAGAGAAAACGGGAAAGGGAAGCTCAGGAGAACTGGTTTGAGGCTTGGTTTAACAGATCTCCCTGGCTCACCACCTTAGTATCTACCTTAGTGGGCCCAATTATCTTGCTTGTGCTTATTCTAACCTTGGGCCCTTGCATATTAAACAAGCTTATTAATTTTGTAAAAGATCGTGTTAATACTGTCCAGCTCATGGTCCTAAGACAACAGTATGAGACAGTGCCCACCCGTGAGGACCTCTACGGCTGGCCCGTACATGAGCAAGATTCCTCATTATGAACAACACACGGGGGAAATGTAAGAGACTGTTAGCATGTAAGAGACTGTTAGCATGAGAACTGCTATCTTCAGGTCAGGGTTAACAGCCCCTAGCCTGAAACAACATAATTATAAAATTCCAGGATGTGGGCAGTTGCAGCATGGCGACTAGAAGTCCTGTAGCTTATCTTATACTCCTGGTCTCCTTGTCCTGCAGTAAATCTTATACTCTTTGAAGCTATGCAAGTCCTGTAGCTTATCTTATACTCCTGGTCTCCTTGTCCTGTAGTAAATCTTATACTCTTTGAAGCTATGCAAGTCCTGTAGCTTATCTTATACTCCTGGTCTCCTTGTCCTGTAGTAAATCTTATACTCTTTGAAGCTATGCAAGTCCTGTAGCTTATCTTATACTCCTGGTCTCCTTGTCCTGTAGTAAATCTTATACTCTTTGAAACTATGTAAGTCCTGTAAGTTTATCTTGTACTCTCAGAAGCTATGGAAGGCCTTGAAAATGCTATATAACCCCTTGGCTTTAAGTGTTTGGGGTCCTTGTTAAAAACCCGCTGCGTCGGGCAGAGACGGGGACCCCAGCCGGCTGGTAATAAACCTCGCTGTGTGACTTGCATTATTGTGCGGGTTCTCTGTCTGTCTGAGGGGGACAATTCCGGATCTTAACACTGTAAATAGTCCGTTTGAGCTCCAGCCATCGCCACTATAACATTTCCTCTCCTCTGATCAACAAGGGAAGCAGAGGTGCCCCGGATCTACCCGGATGCTAAATGTTCAGAACATCTGCTTTAATGTATTTCTTTCTTTGCTGTGTGGTTTCCACTATTTTGGTCACCAGTCCCAAACAAGAGATACAAATGAGAGGAAGAAGATTTTTAATGTTTTCCTTTTTGTCTTTCTGTGCCCTTTTCCAAGATGATACAGTGTGACACTGGGTCAAAGTACAAGATTGTATTTAGGGCTGATTTTCTATTCTTAACTTGGAACATAGTTTGATGAGAAATTGGATGGAATGGATGTAAAGGAAGGGTGATTGGAATAATTTTGAATTTCTCCATCCTTTGTGCTTTTTTAGTAGCTGCTTTTTGGGGGTGGTGGTGAAGGATATGTGAAGGTGAAATACTTTTTTAAAAAAATAGCAGCAGGGGCTGGGCGGCCCAATGGCTCAGGCGGTTAGAGCTCCATGCTGCTAACCCGGAAGGCTGCCGGTTTGATTCCCACATGGGCCAGTGGGCTCTCAACCACAAGGTTGCCAGTTCGATTCCTCGAGTCCCGCAAGGGATGATGGGCAGCGCCCCCTGCAACTAAGATTGAACACGGGCACCTTGAGCTGAGCTGAGCTGCCACTGAGCTCCCGGATGGCTCAGTTGGTTGGAGTGCATCCTCTCAACAGCGGGGTTGCCAATTCGACTCCCACAAGGGACGGTGGGCTGCGCCCCCTGCAACTAGCAACTGGCAACTGGACCTGGAGCTGAGCTGCGCCCTCCACAACTAAGACTGAAAGGACAACAACTTGAAGCTGAACGGCACCCTCCACAACTAAGAATGAAAGGATAACAACTTGACTTGGAAAAAAGTCCCGGAAGTACACACTGTTCCCCAATAAAGTCCTGTTCCCCTTCCCCAATAAAAGCTTTAAAAAAAAATAGCAGCAGCAAAAGTAGAGAATAAAAAGTTTAATGAAGCCATATACTTGTAGCATTCATGGAAAAGGAAGGCATAAAACCTGAAATAAAACTACACCAGATACTACAATTTGTAAAGGTCTTAAAGAAAACAAGGAACTCACTTGGATTTTTTTTTTTTTTACCATTTTGCTTACTGTCCACATTATCTGGTTTTACATGAGACACAAATGACTAAAGTTCCATTTCATCCAGGAAGCTTTTCTCCTCCTCTAGTCATATTTAATCATTCCATTTGTAACACTTCCATTTATTGTACTGAGTCTTACGTGAAATGTCAAGAGCATAGATTTTTAAAACAATTCCTTTAAATCCAATTTTCTATTTTATTTTAAATGAGTCGGTTGTATCTACTCCAATTTTCGATGGATTTTTAGGACTGTTAATTCAAGCTTGGTTAGATGACATGTAAGAATCCATATTCTGGGTCTGATAGTGTGCTAAAATTTTACAGTGTAATCCTGAATTCATTTTGAAGTTGGCATCATCATTATCTTCCTCATCAGATCTTAATTGTATACCTACCTTGTATAGAAGTGTGTACTGTTGTTCGCCGAGACCGAATTAAACGGTGAGTACAAAACAGGGCACAGAGAATAATCACATTGAGACTGCTTGGAACTTAAAGAAATTGAAACCTGCCTCATACTAGCGGAAATTCAGCACCAAAAAAACACATCTTTTTGGTTAAACTCCTTGGTTATCTGCTTATCTTTTGGTTAAACTGCTTATCTATAAATTCACAGTAGAATGGAGAGAGTTCTATGTACTATACAGTCAGAAAAGAGTCAAAGGAGAAAAGGATGGGAACAGCTTACAAAGGAAGTCCCAAGTCTGGGAGCGAGGAACAACTATTATGATAAGATTGGTTAAATAATTCTGACAAGTCTGAGACAATAAAATAGAACGGATAGTATATTTTGGAATGCTGGTCACGGGAGGATATTACATGTCCCAAACCAAATCAAAATGGCTCAGCCTCTTTTATTTGGAAAAGTAATATGATTATTGCGCCATAATACATCACACCATAAAAATGAGGTTTTGATTATGTAAAATTTATAGCTGTCACTTTTGTATATATTTAGTGTTTCTGTGTGTATTTTAGATAAATACACGTATCTGTTGTATCGAATTTATTTTATTAGTCTCTGAAGTTTATTGGAAAATTGTCTTTTTGAAGGGAAAATAAGAAAACATATTACAAATCTTCTAGAGTATTCTGTTGAGTTTTACTGCCCCCTTCTGCTGCTTGAATTTTTATCAAGTTCTTTTTCTCTATGGTGCTGTGAAGATCACTCGGTAGATTTTATGTCTGATGTTACAATGGTCTTCAAAAGCCACGTGTGCAGTGTTCATTTTAGATTTAACTTCCATGAATATGCTGAAAAGAATGCATTGTTGATGAATGGAAGTGATAAGCCATTCATCTGAGTTAAAATGAACACTAAAGACTCTTAATACCCCAAATTCCAAATGAGCTAACATTTTTAAGAGACATTTCTTACTGCTTTGAGCAGGGTTCTACCACTCAGACCTGGAGGGTCGTTCATATCCATTACCTCAGGCAAGGAGTCTTTCCATTTCACTCCCTCCTACTTTGGTTGATTTAGTGATTCCTTCAGAGAGAGTGGAGATGGTCCCTTGCCGTTTTCATTCATGGCGTACTGGCTGGAAAAAGAGCTTTGTCCTCTTGCATCAAGGTTATTCTTAAGAGATATTTTAGCAAGGTTATGCCACAGAGTATGTTTGGTCCTTGAAGGGCAGAGATGCTACTTATAAAAGACCTCTTTTTGTAGTCCTTTAGTAAATCCTGGTTGTGTACCCATTTCTGGCTGCACATATAGGAGTTTTAAAGCTATAAACAAAAGCATATATTTTTTTTAGTTTAAAAAAAAATCCTTGTCAAATAAGGCAATGAAGAAATACCAATTAATATCCATTTCTAAGTTTTATAAAACGTTAATTTCTTTTTTCTCAAATAACTGAATTGCCTGATAGATTTTTCTTTTTTCTTCATTTTTCATGGTTGTATAGCGTAACTACTCAGATGAGCCAAGGTAGATTGAATGCGGTCCTTGTGTTGGTGCTAGGAAATCTCCAAAGGGGATGAGGAGAGTGTGAGCAGGGTGAACTGGTGTGGGCATGGTGAGAACACACTCACCTATTAAATATCAGGTGTAGGACTTTCAGTTTCCGATCTGGCATATAAGGAGCTTGGAAGTCACCATTCCACCCTAACAGCAAATAAAACTCTGAACAAACTGAAAACTCAACACTCTCATAAGTCCTTCAGAGAAGTGAGGTGACAAGACACTGCCCCCAAAATTGGATAGATAGGCCATCCAGAGAAGCACAACTTAGCAGAAATCCACAAAGAGAAACCTTCATAGGAACCAGTACCTGGGTGGGAAACCCGGAAGCGTAATTAACAAATTGCTGGATGCTCAGTGTGGATAAGTCTGGGAGTTAAAAACTCAGGGGCCGGTGGGGGCACTCTTACATGTGCTTTACTTTCTGAAGTTCTACCAGGTTGTCACTGTGACAATCAGAAGAAAACAAAATTTCCTTAGGGGATTGGCAGGGGAAGGGAAAAAATAACCACATTGACATATGCCAGAGCTTTCTGTTCTTTTTAAAAAGGCCTGCACTCAACAGGTACTATTTTACCAGAACCTAAACTTTTGAGATTTTATCAGAGCTTAAGTGACCTGGAGGAAAGGAAGTACGGAACTCCAGTGCCCTCTAGCCTTCCACACGTGAGGAGGCAAATACCTCTAGCCATCTGTTCCACATAACATGTGGGAGTGGTGACCTGAGAGGCACTTGTGACAATCACAGTTACAGGCATAAGCTCACTGTAAGACTGAGCCCTATTCATAGGACTGTAGAATACTTTCTCCTCATACCTTACCACACTTTACTCAGGGCCTATCTGCCAGAGTTCCTTTCACCCAGTAAACATGTTCAGCTTTCAACAAAAATTTACCAGGCATACTAAATGGCAAAAAACCACCACAGTTCGAAGAGACAGAGCAAGCATCCAAACCAGATTCAGATATGGCAGAGATATTGGAAATATCAGATGATGAATTTAAGCAGAAAGATGGAAATTCTAAGAAAGGATCAAAAAGAAATACTAGAGATCAAAAACACTCTAACATAAATGAAGAATGTCTGATTGGCTGGTTAGTAGAGTAGACATGGCTGAATGAAGAATCTCTGAACTTGAGGATATGTCAATGAAAACTTCCAAAACTGAAAAACAAAGAGAAAAAATACTGAGGAAAAAAAACAAACCCATAAAAACGGAATATCCAATAACTGCAAAAGTGTAATATGTTTAATGGGAATATGAGGAGAAGAATGAGAGAAAGAAATGGAAGCAATCTTGACTGAGAATTTCCCCCAAATCAATGTCAGACACCAAACCACAGATCCAGGAATTGCAGAGTACCAAGTAGAAAAGTGCCAATAAAACCACACCTAGGCATATCATATTCAAACTGCAAAAAATAGACGATAAAGAAAAAATCTTGAAAAGATAAAAAAAGCTAGAGGAAAAAAATCTTACTATACAGGAACAAAGATAAGAATTATATTCTGCTTCTCAGAAACTATGCAAACAAGAAAAGAATCAAGTATTTAAACTGTTGAAAGAAACAGCAAAAAAATCACCAACCCAGAATTCTGTAAATTATGCTTCATAAATGGAAAGTTATGCTTCAAAAATGAAGGAGAAAATTTTTCTCAGACAAACAAAAATTGAGGGAATTTGTGGCCAGTAGATCTGCCTCACAAGCAATGTTAAAAGAAGTTGTTCGGAGAGAAGGAAAATAATCTACGTCAGAACTTCAGATCTACATAAAGAAAGGAAGAGCATTAGAGAAGGAATAGGTGAAAGTAAAATAAGAACTTTTTATTTTTCTCATTCTTAAGTGAGCTAACACGTAACAGTTTGTTCAGCATAATAATAAAAAACCATGAGAAGAATGTGTCAATGTCAATTCATCAACTGTAATAAATGTATCACTCTGGTGGCGGGGTGATAATGGGGGAGGTTGTATAGGAGGGATCGGGGGTGTATACGAACTCTGTACTTTCTGCTCAATTTTGCTGTGAAGTTAAACTGTTCTAAAAAAAGAATAAAATT